>NC_064766.1:17500-102500 GCF_011397635.1 Epinephelus fuscoguttatus | reverse complement strand
CGTAAATTCTACAGATTTTTTCTTACAGTGTATACAAGATCATGCAGGGCTCAGCTCTTCCTCCACTATCCAGTTTTATTAAATTCAAATCCTCTGCTATTAGAACTACGCGAGGTGCGACAAAAAAAGATTGCATAATCCCGTTAAGGAACACCACTTTCAGCCAGGCTGTGTTCTCATTCAAAGCATCACATCAATGGAACACATTGCCACAATCGATCAGAGAATCTCCATCATATCACTCATTCCAAGCAAATGTTAAGAACTGGCTTGTAGACACCCAAAGATGTGAGCACTGATGTTGATATTGTTGTCCGATGTGAATTGTTGAGTTGTTAAGCTAATTCGAGTGCATTTACATGTGTGTTGGTTTTTTTTTGTACACAATGTTTATTAATGTGCATTGTCCCTTTCAAATAAACTAAACTAAACTAAATTATATTCCAAGTTGGTGAGTTTTGGGGTATGTTCAGGCAGTGAAAAAAGCGATCATATGGGTGGAAGAAAAAAAAAAAATATATAAATAATCGGAGAAAACAGTAGGGACCTCGCAGGTCTCCTGCTCGGGCCCTAATAAACAGCACAATTACAATAGGGTCCTCACGGACGACTGCATCGCCGCCGGGCCTAATAATGATAATAATAATATTAATTCCTTCAGTTTCAATAGGGCCGTCGCCCGGCTGTCAGTTGGTGCTCGGGCCCTAATTAAAGCTGCAAGCAGCTGTGATCAGGCTCTCGCTCTCCTGCGCCACCGCGGGGGGCCAGCAGCACGCATCACTGAAGCGGTTATGTGAACACTCAGAGTAAGTTAACCCTGACGTGGTGTGACGTTTCTTCTTCCTACTCCAAAAAACCCCCTATGGGGAGGGGTTTTTTAATATTTCAAGGGGATGTTACAGAAGCATTTTGTTCTCCCCATGGGCGACGCCCCTATCAGATGTAAGAGCTCGCCATTCTTGACTTGCGTATCAATTTTCATGAGGATATGAGGTCACTGAAGCCATCAAAAGCCAAACGTATTTGGTGGCAAGGGCGGTACCAGAGTGGCCACGCCCCTTGACATAAAGAAAAGCTTTTACTAACTTTGGATCAGCATGGTGTGAGAATGAGCTGTACCAAATCTGAAGTTGATTGGACAAAATTTGTAGGAGGAGTTCAATAACATACAAAGTTGTGGAAATCACAAAATCGCCACCAAAATGGAAAGTTTAAATCAAAATGGGTGACTTCCTGTTTAAAATACACCATTGGTGCCAGAGACTTTTATGTGCGTCTGGACAACATACACATGTGTACCAATTTTCATGTTCCAACTCCAAAAAAACCCTATGGGCAGGGTTTTTTGAAAATTTCAAGGACGCTGTAGATGCATTTTGTCCCCATGGGCAACACCCTATCAGATGAAAGAGCTCGCCATTCGTGACCTGTGTATCAATTTTCATGAGGATATGAGGTCGCTGAAGCCATCAAAAAGCCAAACCTATTTAGTGGCGAGGATCGATAGTCACCACGGCGCAAATGGACAAAAATAGACGTAGCTTCACAGCATTCATAAGGTAGCTTCACCAACTTGTTCTGCATGCATTAGAAGTGGAATGAAGTTGATGCGATCAAGTTTGTTGCATTAGTACAGGTTAAAATAAAAACTGGTCACTTCCTGTTGCCACCGTGGGATATTAACATACCGGGCATTCAGGGCAGAGCCATTATCATGTCCACCAAGTTTGAAGCTGCTGAGATCAAGTATGTGGGCGGAAGAGCCGATCAAAATTAGATGGCAAGTAAACAAAAAGTCGCCAAAATTTGTCACGCCCTAGCGGCCACGCCCTTTGACATAGAGAAAAGCTTTAAATAACTTTTGATGAGCATGTTTTCAGGATAATCTGTATCAATTTAGAAGTCGATCTGACTAAAATCCCTGGGAGGAGTTCAAATGTAAGTTGTGGAAATCGCAGTAATGAAAGAATTCAAAACAAAATGGCCAACTTCCTGTTGGGATTTTACCATGATGTTAAGAGACTTTTTTGTGCGTCTGGGTATGATACATGTGTGTACCAAATTTCATTTGCCTACAACAAACAAACCCCAATGGGGAGGGTTTTTTGAAAATTTGTAGGGGGCGCTATTTCGGCATTTCACGTCGACCATGTGCAACCACCCAAAAATATCGAATTTTGGATGCGGCCGGACGAATGTGGAAAGTTAAAAGCATTTTGAAATTTGGGAAAGGGACGAAATTGGGTCACAAATGTCGCAATAATAATAATAATTAAAGCTGCAAGCAGCTGTGATCGGGCCCTCGCTCCCCCATGCAACCATGGGGGCCTGAGGCACAAGGGGGCTGTGGCGCAAAGCGAGAAGAGAGAAAAAACCTGGCAGGAGCGGAAAAAAGTAATGTTTCGTTCATCCACCAGGTGGCGCTACGAGCGAGACCAGATGTGGCCAGGTGCGTTCAGGGATGGACCCTCATCACACATTAAATTTCGAGCAAATCGGACAATGCACAAAGGTTTTATACCAAGTTGATGCTCTGTGGCGAAGGATGAAAAGTCGCCACTGCCACCGCCACCGCAGCAGTCTGCAACATGACAGTACACATGTGTCACCATGGAGATTCATCAACTTGATCGTCATGTGGCCACAAAATGTAGTTGATCAGGTCAGGAGCTTGAGGTTGGTGTTTGTCAGTGTAAAAGATGGCATTTCCTGTTTCCACAAGGGGGCGCCATGAGTGAGATTGCCTACAAGCATATGGAGGCATTGAGGACGGGGCTCTTATCATGTACAGAAATTTTGAAGCAGTTTGGATGAACTATGTGGGAGATAGAGCTGCTTGAATATGCATGGCTATGGATCAAAAATGGCAGCGCCATAGCGACCACACCCCTTGACATAGAGAAAAGCTTTTAAGAACTTTTCATCAGCATGGTCTCTGGATGATCTATAAAAAATTTGAAGTCGATTGGATGAAATCCTTAGGACTAGTTTGTTAAAATACAACATGTGGAAATCATGCCAAAATGACAAGTCAAAATCAAAATGGCCAACTTCCTGTTTGGAGTAGACCATTGGTGCCAGAGACTTTTAAGTGAGTCTGGACAACATACACATGTGTAGCAATTTTCATGTTCCAACTCCAAAAAACCCTTTGGGAGGGTTTGTTTGAAAATTTCAATGGGGTGCTAAGGAGGCATTTTGTCCCCCCCATGGACGATGCCCCTATCAGATGCAAGAGTTCGCCATTCTTGACCTGTGTATCAATTTTCATGAGGATATGAGGTTGCTGAAGCCATCAAAATGCCAAACGTATTTAGTGGCGGGGGATCGATAGTCGCCACGCTGCCACATGGACACCATGAGACATAGCTTCACAGCATTCATAAGGTAGCTTCACCAACTTATTCTGCATGCATTAGAAGTAGAATGAAGTTGATGCGGTCAAGTTTGTGGCATTAGTATATGTTAAAGAAAAAACTGGTCACTCCCTGTTACCACCGGGGGGCACTATGAGTAAGGTGGGATATTAACATATCGGGGTATTCGGGGAGGTGCCATCATCATGTCCACCAAGTTTGAAGCTGCTGAGATCAAGTATGTGGGCGGGAGAGCCGATCAAAATTCGATGGCAAGAAAACGAAAAGTCGCCAAAATTTGTCACGCCCTAGTGGCCATGCCCCTTGACATAGAGAAAAGCTTTTAATAACTTTTGATCAGCATGTTCTCAGGATGATCTGTACCAACTTTGAAGTCGATAGGATGAAATCCCTAGGAGTTCATTCAAATGTAAGTTGTGGAAATCGCAGTAACGAAAAAATTCAAAACAAGATGGCTGACTTCCTGTTGGGATTTTACCATGACGTTAAAAGACTTTTTTGTGCGTCTCAGTATGATACATGTGGTTACCAAATTTTGTTTGCCTATGACAAACTAACCCCAACGGGAGGGTATTTTGAAAATTTGTAGGGGGTGCTATTTCGGCATTTCGCGCTGACCATGTGCAACCGCCCAAAAATATCGAATTTCGGATGTGGCCGGACGAATGTGGAGAGTTAGAAGCAGTTCATCGTAAGAAGCGATGAATGGGCCCTCGCACCTTCAAGCAACTCGGGGGCTGGCAGGACGCCTTCTGACCCGTCAATTCATTTCTGTCAAAGTTAGACATCGCATGCATGAGTGACTTGGCATATCCCTGATACAGTGCTGGAATGACATATTTCACATTTTGTATCATTTCCTCTTTCCACTAGAGGGAGTTGGAGAGCACAGTAATTATATATCATGTTTTTGTACATCAAATATACACCACAGCATTTAACTTTCAGATAAATCAAAAGATAAGTGTTTGAGACCTGCTTCCTGTCACCACAAGCTAACACTATGAGTATCAGGAAATATGGTCATATAAATGTTTTCAGGGCAGAACTAATATGAATCATCTGAAGTTTGATGGAGATCAGAACATTTATGGCAACAATATAGCAATTTCCTGTTTCATGGCGAGACCTCAAAATTAAACCCTCTGCAGCACGTATTGACACCAATGATATGTCACGTTTGTGTACATCAAATACACACCACAGCACTGAAATTTCAGGTTAATCAAAAGATAAGTGTCTGGTAAGAAGTACTTCCTTTCACCACTAGGTGGCGCTATGACTATCACGGAATATTGTCATATAAATGTGTTCAGGGTGGGACAAATATGAATCAGTTCAAGTTTGGTGGACAAAGGACCATTTACTCGAAATTTATAGAAATTTCCTGTTTCATGGCGAGACATCAAAATTAAACCCTCTGCAGCACACGACACTAATGATATGTCACATTTGTGTACATCAAATACACACCACAGCACTGAAATTTCAGGTTAATCTAAAGATAAGTGTCTGGTAAGAAGTACTTCCTTTCACCACTAGGTGGCGCTATGACTATCACAGAATATTGTCATATAAATGTGTTCAGAGTGGGACAAATATGAATCATGTCAAGTTTGGTGGACAATGGACCATTTAGTCCAAATTTATAGCAATTTCCTGTTTCATGACGAGACATCAAAAGTAAACCCTCTGCAGCGCGCATAGACACTAATGATATGTCACGTTTGTGTACATCAAATATAGACACCACAGCACTGAAATTTCAGGTGAGTCCAAAGATAAGTGTCTGGTAAGAAGTACTTCCTTTCACCACTAGGTGGCGCTATGACTATCACGGAATATTATCATGTAAATGTGTTCAGGGTGGGAAAAATATGAATCATGTCAAGTTTGGTGGACAACGGACCATTTACTCCAAATTTATAGCAATTTCCTCTTTCATGGCGAGACATCAAAATTAAACCCTCTGCAGCACATGTAGACACTGATGATATGTCATGTTTGTGAAAATCAAATATAGACCACAGCATTGAAATTTCAGGTTAATCCAAAGATAAGTATCTGATAAGAAGTACTTCCTTTCGACACTAGGTGGCGCTATGATTATCAGGCAATATGGTAATGAAAATGTGTTCAGGGTGGGACTAATATGAATCATGTGAAGTTTGGTGGAGATTGGACCATTTATGCCAGAGCTACAGCAATTTTGTTTTTCATGGCGAGACCTCAAGATTCAACGCTCAGCAGCGGGCGTGCCATTCAACATTGGGCAAATCCTGTGATAACTTTTGGTCACAACATAGTCACGCTTACGATTAAATCTGTAGGACAAGTTCGTTAATTTACAAGCCCTGGAAATGGGCAAAAATGCAAAAATGGCACAAGTAAATTCAAAATGGCGGACTTCCTGTTGGGTTTTGAGCATGGCTCCAAGAGGCTTTTTTGTACATGATAGACTGTTACAGGTGCCTACCAAGTTTCATACATGCAGGTGAAAGCAGCTTTGGGGGCTGCTTAATTGAAATATTCTAGGGGGCGCTGTTGAGCCATCTTGGTGCATCAAAGCACAAAAATCACATCAGACAACAGGACTTGTCACCTGTGATGTGTATACCACGTTTGGTGAGTTTTAAAGCATCCCTTGTCCCTTCAAAACAACATTGTGTTTGATGCCGAACAAGGTGGCGCCACGGTGACAGTGTTTGATGAAAACTCAAAAGCTTCATTTTTAAGCATCATCAAGGTCTAAGGACTTAGACCAGCAAGTTTGAGGTGGGTCTGATTAACCTGCTAGAAGTGAGACATCAAAGAATGTATGAAGTAGCTTTCTGTTGCTAGAAGGTGGCGCTATGGCGGTGATTCAAAATTCCTTTATAGATGTGTTCAGGGCTGGACTGTCATCATATGTGTGAAGTTTTGGCAAGATATTCCCACGTGGAGTCAAGTTACAGCAACGTTTATCATCACGGCGAAACATCAAAGTTTGCCGCCAGGCCGTGGCCACGCCCTTCGACGAAAACTCACAGTTTCCACAATAAAGAATCATCAATGTCTTATGACTTTTTTCACCAAGTTTGAAGTGGATCTGGTCAAGTCTGTAGGAGATGTACATTAAAGTCTAAAACATGACATTTCCCATTGCCAGTAGGGGGCGCTATGTTTATCTCCAATTATTGACATGTAGATGTGTTCAGGCGGACTGTCATCAATCCTGTCAAGTTTGGCCAAAATTGGACCATGTATGCTGGAGTTATAAACTACTTCCTGTTTAGTGGCGAGACCCTAACTTTAACGCCATCCCACGGTCACACGCATTGACTAAAAACTCAAGCTTTTGATAACTTTTCATCTTCAAGGTCTTGGGATGGGACAGACCAAGGTTTGAAGTCAATCGGATGAAATCTCTAGGACTAGTTCGTTCATTTATGACCCCTGGAAATGGCCAAAAATGCACCAAAATTGCACAGTAAATTCAAAATGGCTGACTTCCTGTTGGGTTTAGAGCATGCCTCCAAGAGGCCTTTTTGTACATCTCTGGGCGTTACATAAGCCTGCCGAGTTTCATACATGTAGGTGAAACTAGCTTCAGGGGCTGTTTCCTCAAACTTTTGTAGGGGGCGCTACTGATCCATTTTTTGGAACCCACACACGAGACCCTTAAAATATCAAATTTTCACCAGTTCTGAGATGTGTGCAAAGTTTCATGAGTTTTCGGGTATGTTAAGCCTCCCAAAAAGGCAATTAATTTGGAGGAATAATAACAATAATAATAATAATAATCATAAAAAATCCTTGCATTTCAATAGGGTCCTCGCACCGCTTGGTGCTCGGGCCCTAATAATAATAATAATAAAAAATCCTTGCATTCCAATAGGTTCCTCGCACCGCTAGGTGCTCGGGCCCTAATACTAAAAAATCCTTGCATTTCAATAGGGTCCTTGCACCGCTAGGTGCGCGGGCCCAATAATAATAAAAAAAATCCTTGCATTTCAATAGGGTTCTCGCACCGCTAGGTGCTTGGACCCTAATAATAATAAACAGCGCGATTTCAATAGGGTCCGGGCGACTTCGCGTCGCTCCCTAATAACAAAAATAATAATAAACAGCGCAATTACAATAGGGTCCTCACGGATGACTTCGTCGTCACTCGGGCCCTAATAATAATTCCTTCAGTTTCAAGAGGGCCTTCAGTCAGTGTTCGGGCCCTGATAATTAAAGGTGCAAGCAGCTGTGATTGGGCCTTCCCTCCCCCATGCAACCGTGGGGGCCTGAGGCAGGTGGTGACTGTGGCGCGAAGCGAGAAGGGAGAAAAAACCTGGCAGGAGCGAAAAACGCAGTGTTTCGTTCATCCACCAGGTGGCGCTGCGAGCGTAAGCAGATGTGGCCAGGTGCGTTCAGGGGTGGACCCTCGTCACACGTGAAATTTCGAGCAAATCGGACAATGCATGAAGGATTTATACCAAGTTGATGTTCCGTGGCGAAGGATGAAAAGTCGCCACAGTGGCAGCCTGCAACGTGACAGGACACGCGTGTCACTGTGGAGATTCATCAACTTGATCGTCATGTGGCCACAAAATGTAGTTGATCAGGTCAGGAGCTTGAAGTTGGTGTTTAGAGTGTTACATAAGCTGCTGAGTTTCATACACGTAGGATAAACTGGCTTCAGGGGCTGTTTCCTCAAACTTTTGTAGGGGGCGCTACTGAGCCATTTTTGGAACCCACGACGAGACCCCGAAAATATCAAATTTTTCACCAGTTCTGAGATGTGTGCAAAGTTTCATGAGTTTTCGGGTATGTTAAGCCTCCCAAAAAGGCAATTCATTTGGAGGAAAAAGAATAATAATAATAATAATAATAATAATAATAATAATAACAATAATAAAAAATCCTTGCATTCCAATAGGGTCCTCGCACCGCTAGGTGCTCGGGCCCCAAACAAAAAATCCTTGCATTTCAATAGGGTCCTTGCACCGCTAGGTGCTCGGGCCCTAATAATAATAAAAAACAGCACGATTACAATAGGGTCCTCACAGACGACTTCGTTGTCGCTCGGGTCCTAATAATAATAAACAGCATGATTACAATAGGGTCCTCACGGACGACTTTGTCGTCGCTCGGGCCCCAATAAATAATAATAATAATAAACAGTGTGATTACAATAGGGTTCTCACGACGACTTCGCCGCCACTCGGGCCTAATAATAAACAGCGTGATTACAATCGGGTCCTCACGGACGACTTTCGTCATCGCCGGGCCCTAATAAACAGTGCGATTACAACAGGGTCCTCACGGACGACTTCTCGTCGCTCGGGCCCTAATAAATGCACCAAAAAAAAAGAGGGACTTTGTCCTTCAGCCGAGGTCCCTAAAAATAATAATAATAAACGTACCTGGAACAAGAGGGAGTTTGTCCTTCAGCCGAGGTCCCTAATGAAACAAGAGGGACTTCGTCCTTTGGCTGAGGTCCCTAATAAACGTACCAGGAACAAGAGGGACTTTGTCCTTCAGCCGAGGTCCCTAATAATAATAAACGCACCAGAAACAAGAGGGACTTCAGCGAGGACTGCTCTGTGAGCAGTCCTCTGCCTTCGGGCTCGGTCCCTAATTAAAGCTGCAAGCAGCGTTGGTGGGACCTCGCACTCACGGCCGTTTCGGCCTCCAGCTTATATCATCATTGTGAATTATTTAGAAATATCAAACATATTGCCACAAACATCAAAACATCCTTACAGAGCTGAACGTTTTGATGTTCAAAAGCTTTCTGTAGATGTAGGGATGTAGGAGTGAAGTCACAATATGCAAATTAGATGAGTGAATTTACTCCCATCAGATTCCTCTTTATGTTGAGGATGAGATGACAAAAACAACACAAAACAAAATAAATCTACTGTGTAAATATGTACTGAGATTTATGAAATCCAATATGGCTGCTGCCTAGTGATGCCACAATATGCAAATTAGATGAGTAATTTACTCCAATCAGATTTCTCTTCCTTTATTTTGAGGATGAGATGACAAAAACAACACAAAAGAAATTTACTGTGTAAATATGTTAAAAATGCTGTTTTCCAGAGATTTATGAAATCCAATATGGCCGCCGCCTAATGACGCCAGAATATGCAAATTAGATGAGTTAATTTACTCCCATCACAAACTTTGGGTCATCATGAATAGTTTTCTCATTTACAGTATGCCTTTATCTCTCACCACTTTCAAGCGACAGCCTTTTGAAATGTTGAAATGAAAATGGAATATTTTCCTCAATAAACTCTGGCACCTGAAGGGTTAAAATGGAGATTCTGCCCTGTCATGTCTGCATGTAAGAAGTAGACACGTACACATCATCATGTTTCTGTGAGTTTGTGTGTGACAGCAGTTGCCATGGTAATGAAGTAGGTGCACCTGACGGAAGAGCAGATAGAGACAGAACACAGAGAAGAGATCTCTTTTAGTGGCGATTTAACTCCTCAAAGAAGTTCTTCCCATTCCCAAACCGTTGGTCCAATCATCAAAATAATGTGATGGCGAGAGAGATAAAGTTATTCAGAAGATCTGTTTAGCAGCAGTTGAGCTGGCATGTGTGCATCTTTGAAGCCAATACAATAAACGGTGTCGGAGAAGATGTTTTTTGAAGAACAGCACTTTTGAGGGGAAATTTTATTTTGAAAGGGCAAATAGCTCACTTCCTGTTGGATTTAGGTCACGGGTGTCAGCACGTGATTTGTAGGTTGAACACGCCAGTTTTGGTTTGATCTGTCTACGACATTCCCATGGGCCGCAGTGGCCATTTTAGTGGAGAGCCTATTTTGGCACTGTAGAGGTTAATAATGTTTATTTGCTGTTTCAAATGAAGATTCTGCTGCTGTAATCTGTCCTTTAAAGATTGTGAGAGACACACACAGAAGGCTGTGCGTGTGTGTGCGTGTCTGTGTGTGTGTTACCGGCCTCAAGCTTAGGGGGTACCTGGGCCAGTAGCTATTTTTGCCACACAGTCCTGGGAGGTCTGTGAAGCAGTAAGGAACAGAGAGAAATTATTCATCTGCGATCAACTCGAGCGCCATGTTTATTCTGCCGATCACAACCAAAAATCCATTACAAAAATATTCTTCAAATTTAATAACAACTCTTTTAACCAAAACATATTTCTGTATCAAAAATAAACATTTTACCTCATAATGTATTCTGTGTCTTCATTCACTGCTTGCAACAACAGTTATATTCCAGTCACATAATGTACATATCAACAAACATTCAAACTGGCAAAAAAAAAATACTCAGCAGTATACTTTACTGTCCATCTATGTGAAAGTAAATTGTCCAAGTGCGAGTAATGTAGCATCAGAAATGCTTGTATGTATGTTGAATACCACTACATATTTGCAATTCAAATACATAAGAATAATGACACAACAAAAACATTAACAACAAAACACATCTACGTGTATTTCCCTCTACTCTTGAAATTCTTCTGTTTACATTGAGGCAAAATCACGTGGTGTCTCTACAACCTTTTATGGCCCACAAACTGCCAAAATTTCACTATAGTTTCAAAAAAACCCCTCATGAACTCAAAACTAAATACTTTTTACCAAAATGTAATACTCATAGTGTCTTGTATTTTTGTACCTTCGAGGTATCTGCCAAACAAACCACAAGTTTTCTTTCCACACTGATAAAATGTAGCCGTTTGCTAGATAGTGGAAGACAATAGGAGCTAGCATGAACAATACACTTTACACAAAACAGTAGACCAACATGGCCTTTAAGTGTTTTTTTTTTTTATCAGCCATAAGTCTGTCAGAATATTTATCTAACATCTACTTCATGTGTTAAATCATTTCAGGTTGCCTAAACCACATTTAACATACCTGTTAAGCAGTAAGGAACAGAGACAAAATATTCACCTGCGATCAACTCAAGCGCCATGTTTATTCTGCCAATCACATGACCACACGGGCTTGAGTTGTCTGTCCCCTACTGTGCCTGGTTTTACAGCGACACCTACTGTCGCAAGAAATAACAGCAACATTTATCCTAAATGTTAAGAGGGACTGATTCATGTCTGTGATGAACTAATTAATAAAGAAATCATTCATATGTCCAAATACATGAAAAAAAAAAAATAGAGGGGGGTCAGTTTTTCTTTCACTTATTATAATGGCTTTTTTTCCCAACCCTTTACATGTGCAGCCGTTGACATGGCGATTAATGACTTGCCTGCACCTGAGGGGCTCATGAGAGAGCAAATCAGCAAAGGCTGTTTAATATGGGTTTGAAATTTCTCGAACAAGTTCTTCCCATTCCCAAACCGTTGGTCCAATCATGAAAATAAAGTGATTGTGAGAGAGATCCACTTCTCGTGAACACATGTGTCATGTTTTATACGAGTTACAAATGTGTTGCACCTCAGCTGTTTTCCAGAAATTTCTCCTCTCAGTTTACATGGGAGTGAATGAGAAAAAAATTGGCGCTCCCTTCGCTTTGGATCCACTCAGCAAAAATGTGTACGTGTGAGTGATTCCATGTCAAGATATCTGTGACCAGGACAAATTTTTTTGGTATAAATTGTGTATGTACAGTGAAAATTGTGGCCATGGCAGCGAGTTAAAGACTAAAGTTTTAGACGATTTTTAGAGCCCTCTCTGCTCTAGCTCACAGCATTCCGTACAATACACACCCATTATAAACTGACAATTTCTCCACATTCGCTCATGGTATTTTGAGAGGCACAGATTAAAAATGGTAAAAGATATGAAAAAGATGAAAACATGAGTGAATAGATGAGACCTGTGGCAACATTTGAGAGTTGGAATGGAGTCTGCAGCACAAAGTATGGAGACGCTGTAAAGGCTAGACAAAAGCCAAAGATTGGTCCCTTTCTCCCCCTGCTGCCATTCATTTCCTATGGGACAGCTTTCAAAGATGGTCAGGACGTTTTGTGACATGCCACTGTTAGGAGCCCATAAAATCCAAACCGTTCGACTAATGAAAAAGTTATACAGAATGTGTGCAAGTTTGAAGCCGATACAATAAGCTGTGTAGGAGGAGTTGATTTTTTAGGAAGAGCAGTTTTGAGGCGAAATCTTACTTTGAAAGGGCAAATAGCTCACTTCCTGTTGGATTTTGGTCAGGGGTGTCTTTCTATGACGTTCCTACGGGCCGCAGCGGCCATTTTAGTGTGCCTAGGTGGCACTAGAGAGCCCATTCCCAGTGAGCAAAAAGTAGTCCAGATCACGTCTAAAAGACGTAATTTCGGGACATCCAGAAGACGTCTTCAGGGGAGCCAGAATGAAAGTTTTTTATACGTCTTTTCTGGACGTTGTTAGGACGTTTCCTTCTGGACGTCAGAAGACGTCTTCAGGGGAGCCAGAATGAAAGTTTTTTATACGTCTTTTCTGGACGTTGTTAGGACGTTTCCTTCTGGACGTCAGAAGACGTCTTCAGGGGAGCCAGAATGAAAGTTTTTTGTACGTCTTTTCTGGACGTTGTTAGGACGTTTCCTTCTGGAAGTCAGAAGACGTCTTCAGGGGAGCCAGAATAAAAGTCTTTTATACGTCTTTTCTGGACGTTCTTAGGACGTTTCATTTCTGGACGTCAGAAGACGTCTTCATGGGAGCCAGAAAGAGAGTTTTTATACGTCTTTTCTGGACGTTGTTAGGATGTTTCATTTTTAGATGTCCAGATTACGTTTTCAGGAGAGCCCGATTGAAAGTTTTTTTATACGCATTTCCTGGACGTCGTATAGACGGTTCACTTCTGGACGTCCAGAATACATCTTCAGGGCAGTCAGATTTAAAGGGGTTTTTTTACGTCTTTTCTGGACATTGTATGACTGTTGTTGAAAGTACTTACTGCAGACATGATTTCTAGACATCCACAGGACGTCCAAAACATATCCTGAGAAGATGCAAAAGACCAATTGTCATGACTGCTTTTATCATTTTTTTCTGTGAGAAAAGAACCCTCAAAGATCTCTGGGGGTGCCCTGAACCCGTTTTAGAACCACTACAGATTGACCATGAAGATAACCTTAAATGTAGTATGGACCTCAGTTTAGTCTGATGAAATTAGGTAGCAGGGGTGAACAGTAAAAGGAGTACCTTCCAAGCTCTTGTGAAATGCATTGACTTCAACAACTAAATGACAATTCAGTAGATCAATAAATATAGACAGCTGTTCAATCATCCATAGCAAAACTGACCACTCCAGAAAGCAATTACTTCAATCTCAGTGTATTAATATGAAAATTCTAAAATTGAACTTTAGCAAAGTGCTTGTATCTCACATTTTGTAAAATGTGTGACTGGCTTAAACCACGGTTGCCACTCTTTTGTAATTTAACAGTTCAAGTACTTTTCAAAGACAAATTGTTTCAAAATTAAGGACAAGTAATTTACACAGAAAATCGTTGTCGTCTTGCTAAATCCTGTTTAGTCACCACAAATAATTTAATGTCTCAATAAAAATGCCCAGTTGTCGCCAAAAAATCGTCTATGCCTCGTTAGAAATATCGGTTTTTGTGGCCAAAAATCGTCTACATCTTGGTAGAAAAATATCCAGTTTTGTTGCCACAAAACTGTTGACGTCTCGCCACAAATATAGTTTTCTTGCCCCATAACTGTTGAATTGTTCAAAGTTGACAGACCAAAGCTCAAAATCAAGGACCTTTTGGTAAATCCAAGATCTTTAAAGTTCTTCGTTTCTATCTTTTTAATTCATGCACTTTCAGGTCTTTCCAGACACGTGGCAACCCTGTTTAACAGTGTGAAAGGCGAAAACACACAACATACAAGGGATCCACTAATATGGAAATTGTAGCCTATACAGATAACATTAAAATTGCGGTTATGGCCGATAAATATTTACCAATATGATCAATGATCAATGTCAATATGATCTGTACAAAATCAAGTTTCACTGATAATTACATTTTGGACATATTGAAAACCACATGTAAACACTGAATTTGAAAAAGCAGTCTCTCTTTATTTCTACAACATTCCACTCTAATTATAATAACAGTTTTTAACATATATAATAACAGTTTTGGAACAAGTATATAACTTAACCAAGTCTTTTGAGGAAAAAGGTGATGGTAAAAAAACAAAAAACAACAAAAGACAAACATTGCAATTCCTTCCTTCCTTACTTCCTCCTGTTCTTCCTTCTCTCCCTCCCTTCATTCATTCCTTCCTTCCCATCCGTCCTTCCCTCCCTCAGGAACAACTAGACTTAAGAGTCAGAATGAATTCTAGAGTGGACTAATTAAACTGCTTGGTCTCAGGAGGTTAAACAGAACATCAAGAACAATCAGAACAACAAGAACAATCAGAACATTTCAATAATTTCTATTTATACCCTCCTCCTCCCACCCTTCCAGGGGCATGTTTTAAATGATCACCTGCTGCAGCCCTTATCGCTGCTTCAGTTGCGGATTGGTCCCACTTCATGACAGCAGCTACAAAATAAACAAACAATAAATTATAATGATAATAAATAAATAAAAGAAAAACACAGATTCTAATGTTGAGGTCAAGGCTAGCTGGCAGAGACATGTACATGAATAGATGTACATGTACATGTACATGAACTGGTCTGTACTATTTCATTTACAGTTTCAGTAATGCCGACTAGGAGCATGTGAAAGCGCAGTGCACACAGAAAAACTACAAAGATGGCGGGTGATACTATTGCCCCGACACAAACTTTTAGGAAGACCAAATTACAAAAACAGGTATGGATGTAATTAGGCTTCTGGGCAGATGGAGAAGGCAAAATTTACTAGCAAAAGCAGGGTTTTCGGGGTGTCGGTGGCTTAGTAGTAGAGCAGGCGCCCCATGTACAAGGCTGTTGCCGCAGCGGTCCGGGTTCGACTCCAGCCTGTGGCCCTTTGCTGCATGTCCTTGCCCCTCTCTCTCTCCCCTTCACGCTTAAGCTGTCCTATCAATTAAAGGCTAAAACGCCCAAAAAATATCTTAAAAAAAAAAAAAAAAAGGCAGGGTTTTCCCTAGCCTGATACTCGAACTGAACTGCCATTTCATTTCACTTCATTATTCAGTCTGACCCCGCTCCCATAGCAGCCGTTTTCAAAGGTGGGCGGGACTCCTCAGTGATTGATTGATCTTCAACCAATAACTGTGAAACCTCTGCTGTCTTTCTCTACCGACACTATCAACAACTTCAGCTTGCTATGAGCTAGCTACACATGTCAGAACATGTCTGTCAATGCGAAATATTGTTCAGTTTGTTCTGGTCTGTCCTCCATGTCTCCCCCAGTTCAGTGACATCATTGCATTCAAAGTGCCCTGATTGGAGGCTTGAAATTCCAAGTTTTGAAATCACTGTGGATGGGAGCAGGTTCAGACCCTAGAATCGCTTTGCAAAAATCTCTGTAGTGGCTAGCAACTCAAAGGCGGGCCGCCTTCGTACTTTTGGCCACCTCCTTTGTTGAAAATTAAAGTATTAGTAGTATTGTGATGTTGGCGGAACGATAAAGGCGGAACATTTCAGGGCATTTCAGCATCAGGGCTGTTTCCAGAATGCACACGCTAGTGCGCTAGTAGCAGCTAGTAAGCACAGACTCTCGTAGTTCATTTTCTTGAAAGCACTGTTTGGGCACGTTTTGATTTAATGGCTAGATAGTTACCTTTGCGAGACGAATGTGAAGTATATTGTAAACTGTCTTCACCATCACTCAGTCTAAAGTTATAGCGGACCAGCGAACTGCAATGCAATAGTAACATTACCAAACATGACCTGTGGAACAACTTTCACTCGGAGGTGAAGAAAATAACTCAATGCTCAGTTTCACCTCATAAACCCTGCACCGCACAGAGTCTTATAAAACGACAACTTTCCCCAGAGGTAAGAGTCTGCGCTCCACCACTTGATATAGAACTGTAAACATTAATAACCACAGCTGAGCGCAGTCATGGCGCATTGCTAGTTAGATGACGTAAAAAGCAAATGCGCCAGAGACCAACAAAAACCTGGTCTAAAGTCAACGGCGCAGTATTTCGCTGTTAAACAAGTTAGTAATATGCGTCTCTAGGCGGGTGCACAATGCGCGTGCACTCTGCTCAGACACACACAGAGCAGCCACACATATGCAAAAGATAACAAATAAAAATATGATTACAATGTGAAAGGTTATTATTGTGCACATTACAATATTTATCAGAAACACGTCTTAATGGTCAGTCATTAATCAGAATGATCTAATCGCAGTAATAATGATAATCATAATTTGTAATAATGACAAATGAAATTGTGAAATTATCTGACCAATCATGGCAACACCTCCCGCACGAGGAGATCCATCTCCTCAGCTGTAAAACACTCACTCATGGGGCGTCGTTTCAGCAAAAGCTAAGGTATGGCAATATGACATGACGTCACAGAGCTACTGATGATGGAGTTTCAAAAATATAAACTTATATAAAACTTCACTTTGGTCTTTGACCTGTCAGAAGTACATACTACGCTGCTGAAAACTGTTTCAAAGGACATGAAGCTGTTTCTCACATTCATAATACCTCATGTCTGCATGTAATGCACGACTTGGTGAGAGCAGTGTAAACATCGGACCTATTTCAGCGCATATTTCAGCACCACGGACAGCGAGCGGATGTTTAATTATCATTAGTCATGTGTTTAACTTCACAGAAAATAAATTAATTACAAGCACATTTCTAGAAGATAACCAAGGGGTCCGGTGTATGAAACACAGTAAAACAAAGGCCAATTTGGTACAATACTGTATAGGCGAATTTATTGAAGTGTCTCCAGAGACTGAAAATACAAGCTTAACATGCCGACATGAAGAAAAAACCCACATACAATCAGACGGGCTTCAAGACATCATTTAGACAGGCTGTCTACAGCAGCAGAGCAAAATGCTTTTACAACACACAGATAACTCACATAACTCATAACTCGCGGAGGAGCAAAGTAGTGAACAATTTGATTCAATAACACTCGTATTCACTAACACTCGTATTCACTGATATTATTGACCTATTTAAGTGCAATACAATAACACAACCAGGCAGTGCGCCTCAGGAATAAACAGTGCACTGTTTCTCTCACACACACACACACGTCTTTTAATACAACCATGACACAAGTAAGATGACTACTAGGGCTGTCAACAAATATTCTAAATTCGAATTTGAAAAAAAAAAATGGACCTTCGAATGTGAAAATTGATATTCGATTGTGGAGAGAAAAAAACACCACCGCAGCTGTCCTCTTTGTGAGTGGGCGTTGGCCTGGGCGGCTGCACTGAGCACACTAAGGGCCACACCGCCTGCAGAGGTGCTGCTAAGCACAGCACACCGAAATTCTCGCACGAGCTGGAGCACATCCGTTCACATCAGACGCGCATTTCTCCATGCTGGTCGACAAGCAGTTCTGCTCCCAGCTGTTGTCTCCGTCACCCTGCTTGACACATTCGCTCGCGGCTCGCACAGAAAATAGACCAGAGCCGGCCATGGAGCTGCGCGACGCGGCGCAGCCGGTGTGGATGACACAATCGGTTAACATGGGCGCTGAAAGTAAACTGGCTGCGCATCGAGGCTCTTCGCAGCGCTTCCGCGAGCGGTGTGGCCTGACGGGTCAGGGGAGGGGGGCGAGCGAGAGGTCCGCGGTCGTTTATAACGTAATGTTATAGATAATTGTTTTATGTGTTTTAATGTGTAGGTATGTAAATGTTTTCAAAGACGTTTATGTTGAAATAAAAATACCTACAAGTAGTTATGTTTCCTTGTATTAATACATATACAAGTAGGCCCATGTTTCCTTGTATTAGTTTGCCCTCTTGTGGACATAATGCGGAAAAAAAATATTCGAATGGTTCGAACCTATGAGTTATTTTTAGAAGGAATATTCGAACGTCATTTTTGAGCAATTTTGACAGCCCTAATGACTACAGAACCTCTCTTTTTTCCTCCCGATTCCAAGGTATGGCAGCTGCCATACCTCGCCATACCTAAATGACGCCTATGAAGGTCTGCCATCTAACTAGCTCTCCGCCATGCGCTCCAATCATGCCTCTTTTAAAAAGGGAATGAAAGGTGACACTCTGATTGGCTTATTGGATAATACGCCCAAAACACACCCATGACTAATTCACAGAGTAAGTCCAACCCTTTTAGACTCTCCGCCATGGCACACAGTATAAAAACACGCTGTCTAACTAGCAAGTGACTGGGACACGCCCATGCGCCGCACGCCTGGCGCTTCGCGTTTTAGACCATCTAAATAGGACCCTTAGTCTGTCAAATCTCAATTTCTTTCACTTAAGCATATGATACTACAGTGCGCACCGCGCACAAGCCATAAACGCCGTACAACGCACATTCTCCAACCTTTGTCTCCAAAAAATTCAGTGAAAACCCCGAAAAGCCAGTGTGCAAACGGTGCTGTCACATTTTCAAGATGAATGGTAGAAACACATCCAACCTGGCCACAGTAACAAATATGTTGTATATAATATACATACGTATTATATATTTTCTCAGTGGTATCAAAATTGTTAGAGAAATGTAGAATTTTTTTTTGCTATTGACTACCACATGAGTCAAATGTTATCTAAAGGCCACATAGTTCATTAAAAAATACATTGCACATCAAAAGTCATGTGATATGAATTTTCTGAATCCAAAATTTAAATTTCAAATGTATCATATTGTAAAAAAGTAGTATTAGTCTAATATTAAACAATATTACATTTCATTCATAACAGTATCGAAAAATATGACATCAAGCATACCTTTTATTGCTGAGAACAGGTTGGTGTCCTCTATCCCCATCTTGTCTTTCTTCCCCTTCCCTTTCATATTTAACAGTGCCATCACTTCATTGGTGAAGAGCCTAATCAAAGAGAAATCCAAAAGAAAAAAAGAAAAGAAACACTGAAGCAATTAAAGCTGCAAGCAGCAAATACCAGGCCGTTTCACATCAGAGTAAATGGAAATTGGGGGTATTGCTCGTCACAAAACCAAATTTAGACCAAAGAAGATAAATATTTTCATTAATAATGGACATTGTTTGTAGTAGATAGAGAGACTGAGAAAGACTAAATGTAGAGACACTAGTGGCACATTTCCTCCAAACATACTGAAATGTGGACAATATAATGTGATAATTTAGCTGGATAGAAAAAAAAAATCCTATTGCTCACTTTTCCTGTCTCTTTTACTCTTCCCCTCTCCTCAACTCCTTCCCTTTCCTCTATCCTTTTTCCTTATAGGCTATATGTAATTTTCCTAACCAGTCCTACATTTTAAATGTTCAATTAACAAATATGTATGTATTATAACCAGGTGTATCTCAAAAAATTACAATATTGTGAAAAAGTTAAATATTTTTTGTCAGGCATTTTTAAAAGTGAAAACTGTATCTATTCTAGATTAATTGCATGTAAACTAAAATGTTTTGAGTATTGTTTGCATATAATTTTGATAATTACAGACTGCAGCTAAAAAAATCCTTAAATTTAGTATCTCAAAATATTTGAATACTTTATTTATGCAGTATAAAGACCACAAATCTCTCAAACTCAAAATGGTGATTTACTCAGTCTTGTTCATAACACACAGCCACAATCATGGGGAAGACTGCTGATTTGGTAGTTGTGCAGAAGACACTTGTTGACAGCATTCACAAGAAGGGGAAGCCACAATTATATTCAAACAACTTCTGCATCCCGGCAGCAAAGCGCAAAAAACAAAAATGGTGATTTTCACTGAAAGGGTTACAGGTTTGCATCCCTGAAATGCACCTCTCTCATGTCCACAATATGACAAGATGAGGGAAACACATCGCCCTATATTTGCAGAAATCTCCCCACATTTTAACACCCTTTCAGAGACATTCAAAAAATTAATAATCCTGGGAGACTGGGCAAAACTCAAGAGAATGAGCAGAAATACAAATCTCATAAATCTATTTCTCCAGTATTTTGGCACTTCAGGCATACTGTGGTTGATATCTGAAAATGCTGAAGGACATCACTGGGAACCTGGTTGTAATTTGAAGAGGTATCCCCAAGCTACAAGTATCAGACAAAAAAGTAATTTTTTTTTTTAACCCAACAAAACAAGATTCTTCAAAATAACAGCCTTTAAATCCCATACTACCAAGTCATCTATTCTGATCTCAAAACTTTGTTGAATTTCACCGAGATGACAGGTTTGCATCCCTGCATCTGTACATTTCTGCTTAATTGAGCTTACATTCTGGTGAAAGTTGCAAAGTGATTAGCACATATGACTTATTTATGATGAATTTTGTTTTTTGATTTTTTTAAACTCTGACGCTTTCTGATGCAACCACCAAAACTATAAGCCCATAACGCCAGCCAAAGATGTTTAGCATAGGACTGGACTTAAGTGCAAAGTTAATTTATTTCCATGCAGGGGAAGGCAGATTGCCCTGGAATAATAACAATGTTAGGGTTATATGCAATAGAGCCTCTGTACCGCTCTGAGCTCAGGTCTTAATTATTCTTAGTGCCACACACATAGGAAGTTAGTAGGCATATACTGAGCTTTGATGGCTAGGGCTACTTCAAATCAACAAAATTCTATCATCCTCCAAAATAGCCTGCCATGATCATTCTGCTCCAAAGTCCAAACATCTGTCTTGAGACATATTACAAGTAAAATGTATGAATAATTACCTGTCGAGAACTTTGTGCGTGCAGTCTTTTAAATCTTTCCCACCCACTCTTGACAGTTGACAAACCTGTAAATACAAGCATTTTTATTTTTGTATTTTTACTAAAACACTGCAGTCCTCTGCTGTGAACACATAATGAGCTGCAGAGGTAGTAGAACCACACACACACACACACACACACGCACACACGCGCGCGCAGGTACATGTCTGCTTAAACAGGAGTTTAGCTGACTTTGTTGCATTCAACACCAGAGTTGAAAGCGCCAGAGTCAGAAACGGGGCTGTTCAGTTTGTCTTTGTAACGTCACAGCAGGCACTGATGTCTATCTGTAAGGGCTTTAAATGTGAAAATGAAACATCATTTTAGATGTTTATAGCATAATACAATGTACATCATTGTGATAAAAAGTGAAAAAAATAATCACAAGTATATGTATTCTTGTAGATACGCATTTTACCACAAGTGATAAGGTGTTGGAAAAATTTGAAAACGACCCTTAAAAGTGCTATAAGAGTGCTTGAATTTGACCATGAAAAATGTGTACAAACCCTTAATTGCACAAAGGTCTAGAGGATACAGACTTCTATTGTAGATATAATAGCCATAACATATTCTTTATTTTATTTTGAAATGTGTCATTTATGATAAGTGGACATGTGAACCAGAATATTTATGGTTTAAAGAGAGAATAAACATTCTATTCAGTTTCATGAAGAAATTACAGCCTTGGAAATAACTTACCAAGGTATCAAAATGGCCCTGATTTTGCAGAGAAGACTCCTTCTCCTTGAACTCCTCCAGGGACTTTATCCTCTCTACAAGACTTGCAGAGTAAGGCTCACTGCTCCTCTGCAGCTTTTTTATTTCCTCATGTAGTTTCACAAAATTTGTCACTACAATTTTTTGGAATTCTGGCAATGAAGAAAAAGAAAAATTGTATTACTCATTACAGTTATACAGGCAAAAATGTTCAACTAGTGGCACTGTTGGTCCCGACTGAAAATGTTATCACCACCGGTACAAAATTTAGGAACATGGCTCAGTTAGACTAAATAACCTTCAAGTGACATAGCCTACCACAAGTGCTGCATTCAGGCATGATGGTTCACATCAGGGCTATTCAACAATATTGTTCAGTGGCAGGGCTTGACGCTAACTTTTTTCCCAAGGAGCACATGTGCTCCTAAGTTGAAAAAGTAAGGAGCGCACAAAGAACTTTAGGGGCACAATGTAAATTGATCAAATAATGTGTTTTCTGTAATAAACCTGATGCAAATAGACATTTACAAGCAAAATTATTTAATCAATTTGTATACAAAATGTACAGAAAAGTAAAATCATCAAGTTTTCAAAAAGTATTGCAATTTAATTTTGTCTTTAATGTTATTATCTTATATATATTATCTTTGCAATATGATTATCTTATATAATGTTATTACTATCCTAAAACATCCTCCAAGTCCTCTGAAACTCTGCAGGACTTAAGCCTCTTTCACACAGAGCTTTCGCGGCGCCCACCGCAGGGTAGGGCGCAGAGGACAGGATTTGGGGGAGTACAGGCTTGTTGAGGAGCTACAGCTCCATGGTGACCGCTTTCGGGTGTACTTCAGGCTCTTCTCTGCTATTGGACGCGCGGCGCCGAGGTGTCGTCACAGCGCGTTGCGGTGAAATTAAAAAAAATTTCAATTTGAGCACAGGCTGGCGGCGTGCGCCGCTCAGCTCGGCAGCAGAGCGGTGCGCTCTTGCGCCGCGGTAGCACATACACAATGAATGGGTTCGTCGGCGGAGGTCTGCGCTTTGCGCGATCTGTGTGAAAAGGGCTTTATTTCCATCCTGCCCAGCAGCGGTACTGTGGCGAACGGTCCCTAAAGGCCTCTACACATGATCAGCTGTAAAACCGCTTTGCGCTGGCTGTCCCATTGTTTGTCTATGGAGAGGGCAGCAACGCCTGACAAAGCGGCACCGCTACCCTTGGCGTCACGCACGATATTCATTGTGCCGACAGTGGCCTGGAAAACCGCCCATACCCGTGTCAAACGGGGAAGAGGGAAGGTGGCTGGAGTTCCTCCAACATTTGCGGTTAGATTATCAGATTTTTTTATTGACAAAAATATAGGCTGCTTCGGCTGGTTTTTTATGCGCACATGTGCCCCTAAATATTTTTTACAGTTCGCACACAACTATTTTTAGTCACAAATGCGAGTGAAACACTTGCACTGTCGAGCCCTGAGTGGGCTGCATTAAGCCAAGGGACCGGGGGCCGGACATTTCCCTGAGCCATTATTCTCATTATGGATGTACCTTTAACGCAACACCACATTTTCAGAACTGTTATTTTGCTACATGCCAAAGTAACCTAATGATATTGCTGCAAAAACTCAAAATCTTATTAAGAATGTCTTATTTCTAGCAAAAAAAATGTCTTATTTCCAGTCAAAATATCTCATAATACTTAAAATAAGACACAATCACCTAAAAAGTAACCTGTTTTTAGACATTTTTCAGTAGTTTCAAGAATATCTTCACTTATTCCATCAGCAACAACATACCCAATAAGCAACAACTTGTAATAAAAAAAAAAAAAAAAAAAATCTGCTGATGGAACAAGTAAAAATTCACTTGAAACTGGGGCGTCGGTGGCTTAGTGGTAGAGCAGGCGCCCCATGTACAAGGCTGTTGCCGCAGCGGCCCGGTTCGACTCCAGCCTGTGGCCCTTTGCTGCATGTCACTCCCTCTCTCTCCCCCTTTCACGCTTGTCTGTCCTATCCATTAAAGGCTAAAAAAAGCCCCAAAAAATATCTTTAAAAAAAAAACAAAAAAAAAAAACTAGTGAACAATGTCTAAAAACCAAGTTACTTGTTAGGTGATTGTGTCTTATTTTAAGTGTTATGAGATATTTTTACTAGAAATAAGACAACTATTCTTGGTAAGGTTTGGAGTTTTTGCAGCGAAATAATCATAGACAGAAAATTGTTTAATTTCATTTTCTTTGCAACACAAGCTGTAATAGCCCCAAAAGTAAACAGACAGTGGATCTCAGTGGATTTGCTTGTTGCACTTGCAAAGAAAGGGATACCAGCCCTTGGGACTGTGCAGCAAAGGCGTCTGAAAGGATGCAGTTTCAGTTCAGACACAGAAATGAAGAAGAAAGGAAGAGGGACATTTGAGGAAAAAGAGGCTGTTGTGGACAATGTGGGAATAAGAGCTGTGAAATGGTTTGACAACAGAGGGGTGATCGTTGCCAGCACTTTTGCCAGTGCCCAGCCCGTTTCAACTGTGGAAAGATGGGACAGAAAGTTGAAAAAGAAAGTGCCTGTGGAATGTCCAAGCATCATCAGCCAGTACAACAAGTTCATGGGCGGCGTTGATGCTCTTGATGCGCTGATTGCCTATTACCACATCCAGATCAGGTCAAAGAAGTACTACCATCGGTTCTTTTTTCACTTTGTGGATATGGTCATCGTCAACAGCTGGTTGTTCTATCGGCGTGACTGTGAATCACTTGGTCTTCCACAGAAGAAGCAGAAGGATTTGCTTTCCTTCAGAACATCCATTGCACAGGCACTCTGCATGCAAGGCAAGGATCTGTCCAAAAGGAAGAGGGGTCGGCCTTCATCAGATGTGGAAAGGGAGTTTGAAAAGAAGAGACATCGAGGACCAGCCAAGCCTATTCCAGCACAGGAAGTCCGCTCAGATGCTGTGGGTCACTGGCCAGAGGTTGAAAGTGTGCGGCAACGCTGCACACTCCCAAATTGCAAGGGCCAGACAGTGATCAAATGTTCAAAGTGCAATGTTCACCTGTGCCTAAAGAAAAATAACAACTGCTTCCGTGAGTTTCATGCGTGAGACATGAGTGCAAAGGCAACTCAACTGTTTGTTGACAGACACACGCACGCACACACACTGTTCACTAACTCACTCACTCTCTGTTCAAAGTGCAATGTTCAAAGTGCAGTGTTCAAAGTGCAATGTTGATGAATGAGACTGCAAAGACAGCTCAGCTGTTTGTTGTGTTACACTTACTTACACACACACTCACTCACTCACTTGCACACACGCACTCACACTGTTCAAAGTGCAATTTTGATGAATGAGACTGCAAAGACAGCTCAACTGTTTGTTTGTTGCAATAAATGCAATGAATCATATACCTGAGATGGGAAAATGTTTTATTACTATCTTACTATCTGTTTATTACTAATGTTAAGGTGTACGGAGTTCAGATTTGCACACATTTGCGATGTTCTAGTACTAATAAAGGCGCACAGTTACAGGCTGTTACCTGTTTATTATCCAAGACTAAAAAGAGAGATTGAATTGGCTGAATACCTTACAACTCCTAAGACCAAAGAAAAAACAAAATACAGTTTGGGAACATAATCTTAGGGGGGGGAACACTGAAAAACATGGCTAGACCACCCAGAGACTGTTAGCACTGTGATGTCTAAGAAATTCAGAAACATGTAAAATAATTATAATTCTGGAAGAGGCTGGGCAAAACTTTAGAAATACTCAGTTAAAACCAGCTAGACTCACTAAAATGAGAATAGTTAGTACACCTTAAAGTTCTGTCCACCTTAGGTGAGCTGCCACTACATTCTGAGCTTACCTCCACTTTAATAAGCAGGTTTAACACAACAGAAACTGACACCTTTGAGTTTCGCCAACGGCAACGTGTTTGCAGGTTTGCTAAACAGTTGGAAATAACTTTAGGTGAGACATTTAAATTCTGTTGTTTTTTTTATACTTACTCGCTTCTGGAATGGGGAACTTCTCTGTAGTATGGAAAGACCTTTTCTTTGGAGGATCTAAGTGAACAGAAATAAAGTGGGGTGTAGCCAACAGATGGAATTGGAATATATGTACAAAAACCAGAAACAACAGGCCCTTTTCACAAGAGTCATTTTGACACACCAATCAGCCAACACTTTGCAGGGCTGGATTGGAGATGCATTCACATTTGAAAAGCCCGCATTTTTGTAGGGAGGGAGAAGCACATCTACTTTAAAAGTAGTACTGTCAATCAAATAAATAAATGAATAAATAAAATAATTTATCATCACACAATTTGATTAATGGTCTTTTTGGAATAAAGGCAAAAACAGGTATATTTTCTGCTTGTAAATGTTTTCAGTCAAGATCAATTGTACTAGTGTCTAGTTTCTGATATGAAACTAATAGAAATACTTACGGTTGGTTGAACCTCCCTGGCCATGGGACCTTGGTGTACCTGAGCAAGTTAAACCAGAGATGCCAGTCATTCGGGACAGATACTAAGTGATATGAATGCTTCAGTGTTCAGTGAATGGCAATACTCACGACTGGTTGACCTGTCCCTGTCCACAGACCTCAATGAACCTGAGCAATCCAAAAAAGAAACATAAATGACAGATAATAAGTTATATGAATGCTTTGGTGTTTAGTAATTGGAGATACTCACGACTAGTTGACCTGTCCCTGTCCACAGACCTCGATGAACCTGAGCAATCCAAAAAATTAACATCAGTTAGTCAGTTGTAAACATTACTGCCAGTGTAACACTGCTAGGGCTACGCTTGCAATTTGAAATAGAAAATTAGTACAAACACTTACGGTTGATTGACCTTCCCCGGCCTTGGGACCTTGGTCGACCTGCACAACTCAAACCAGAGACATCAGTCAAAAATGAAAGATGCTAAGTGATCTGAATGCTTTGGCAATCAGTGACCTAAAATACTAACGATTAGTTGACCTGTCCCGGTCAGTCATAAACATTAGTGCTAGTGCAACACTGGTATGGCTCCACTTGCTGATTTAAAAAAGCAATTAATAGAAATACTTACGGTTGGTTGAACCTCCCTGGCCATGGGACCTTGGTGTACCTGAGCAAGTTAAACCAGAGATGCCAGTCATTCAGGACAAATACTAAGTGATATGAATGCTTAAGTGTTTAGTGAATTGCAATACTCACGACTGGTTGACTTGTCTTGGTCCACAGACCTCGATGAACCTGAGCAATCCAAAAAAGAAACATAAATGACAGATAATAAGTTATATGAATGCTTTGGTGTTTAGTAATTGGAGATACTCACGACTAGTTGACCTGTCCCTGTCCACAGACCTCGATGAACCTGAGCAATCCAAAAAAGAAACATAAATGACAGATAATAAGTTATATGAATGCTTTGGTGTTTAGTAATTGGAGATACTCACGACTAGTTGACCTGTCGCGGTCCACAGACCTCGATGATCCTGTGCAATCCAAAAAAGAAACATCACTCAGTCATAAACATCAGTGCTAGTGCAACACTGGTATGGCTCCACTTGCTGATTTAAAAAAGCAATTAATAGAAATACTTACGGTTGGTTGAACCTCCCTGGCCATGGGACCTTGGTGTACCTGAGCAAGTTAAACCAGAGATGCCAGTCAGTCAGTGCAGAGACTTAATGATCTGAGTGCGTTGGTATTCTGTAACTGGAGATACTCACGACTAGTTGACCTGTCCCGGTCCACAGACCTCAATGATCCTGTGCAATCCAAAAAATTAACATCAGTTAGTCAGTTGTAAACATTACTGCCAGTGTAACACTGCTAGGGCTACGCTTGCAATTTGAAATAGAAAATTAGTACAAACACTTACGGTTGATTGACCTTCCCCGGCCTTGGGACCTTGGTGTACCTGCCCAACTCAAACCAGAGACATCAGTCAAAAATGAAAGATGCTAAGTGATCTGAATGCTTTGGCAATCAGTGACCTAAAATACTAACGATTAGTTGACCTGTCCCGGTCAGTCATAAACATTAGTGCTAGTGCAACACTGGTATGGCTCCACTTGCTGATTTAAAAAAGCAATTAATAGAAATACTTACGGTTGGTTGAACCTCCCTGGCCATGGGACCTTGGTGTACCTGAGCAAGTTAAACCAGAGATGCCAGTCAGTCAGTGCAGAGACTTAGTGATCTGAGTGCGTTGGTATTCTGTAACTGGAGATACTCACGACTAGTTGACCTGTCGCGGTCCACAGACCTCGATGATCCTGTGCAATCCAAAAAAGAAACATCACTCAGTCATAAACATCAGTGCTAGTGCAACACTGGTATGGCTCCACTTGCTGATTTAAAAAAGCAATTAATAGAAATACTTACGGTTGGTTGAACCTCCCTGGCCATGGGACCTTGGTGTACCTGAGCAAGTTAAACCAGAGATGCCAGTCAGTCAGTGCAGAGACTTAGTGATCTGAGTGCGTTGGTATTCTGTAACTGGAGATACTCACGACTAGTTGACCTGTCCCGGTCCACAGACCTCAATGATTCTGTGCAATCCAAAAAAGAAACATCACTCAGTCATAAACATCAGTGCTAGTGCAACACTGGTATGGCTCCACTTGCTGATTTAAAAAAGCAATTAATAGAAATACTTACGGTTGGTTGAACCTCCCTGGCCATGGGACCTTGGTGTACCTGAGCAAGTTAAACCAGAGATGCCAGTCATTCGGGACAGATACTAAGTGATATGAATGCTTAAGTGTTTAGTGAATTGCAATACTCACGACTGGTTGACTTGTCTTGGTCCACAGACCTCGATGAACCTAAGCAATCCAAAAAAGAAACATCACTCAGTCATAAACATTAGTCAGGGCCTGAATCTCACCGCTATCCAGCGGTGCCTGGATAGCGTGACGTGTGTGTGGTTGTGCTGCTGCCGTGGTCCTGCCAGATGCCTCCTGCTGCTGCTGCCATCATTAGTCATACTTCTACTGTTATTATACACATAAGACTATTGTCACACACGTATACTGCCAGATATTAATATATACTTTCAACATATTGTACCACAGTAGCCAGAACTATATTATTACTTTCAATAATGTTGTTGTAAGCTGTCATTACCTGCATCTCTCTCTCTCTCTCTCCCTCCCTCCCTCCCTCCCTCTCTCTCTCTCCCTCCCTCTCCCTCTCTCTCTCTCTCCCTCCCTGCGGATTACTGTAATTTATTATGCTGATCTGTTCTGTACGACATCTATTGCACATCCGTCCGTCCTGGAAGAGGGATCCCTCCTCAGTTGCTCTTCCTGAGGTTTCTACCGTTTTTTTTCCCCCGTTAAAGGGTTTTTTGGGGGGGAGTTTTTCCTTATCCGCTGCGAGGGTCCAAAGGACAGAGGGATGTCGTGTGCTGTAAAGCCCTGTGAGGCAAATTGTGATTTGTGATATTGGGCTTTATAAATAAAATTGATTGATTCATAGCAAGTACTGTGCATAATTTCAACAATTTCTGCAAATCCAGCACTTATGCAGGAAATTCCCGCACACATTTACAGTGATGTCTGTTGTTGTTGTCCAAAGCTTATTTATTAAATGCAAGATATCTTCAGAATTGGGGCAGATGCACGTCTCTGCTCCGGTATGGCTGCGGAGCTCAAGCAGCAGCGCACTTTCTCTCTCCTCTCATCTCCTCTGACACAGGGGGAGGGGCGGACGAGGGCAGGGGATGCGTTAAGCTTCGTTTTCAAGCCGACAGTAAAGTAGCCTACTCAAGAAAATAAAATGGAGTTGATTTTACGGCATTTAAATGCCAACACCCGAGCAGATATAAACCAGTGATACGAGCACAGAGAACAGTCACTGCGAGCAGAAAACTATCACAGTGAGGGCCTATTTCTGCTCTGCGAGCTTACAAAACCGTATCCGCGTGTACGGGGCTGTGACGAGCGCGCGCGACTCTCCCTACGCGCTCATTGTGCTCAACACTTGCTCGCTCAGTTTGATCACTGTCACAGTTTAAGACAGACAGTTGTCTGAGAAAACAAAGTGAAATAATATTATAGATTTGTGAAACTATATTTTGCTTATGAAAACAGAAAAAGGGTGTTATCACTGATATTTCCAAATCCAGACCACATTTGACAGATGAGAAAATTTAGTCTACAGAGATATATTGTGTGATTGTATTTCAAAAGGTAAAATGATATTAATAATGAATAATTGAAATAATATTACTATGACATAGACCTAATATTAGTCCCTAAAATGTCCAAGGTGCTTCATAGAGCTTACACTTAATGAAAATGAAGGTAAAAAAGTCATTTTTAAAATGACGAGTGGGGTGGGGGGTGGTTGGATGTCCTGGTAGGTAAGATTAGGACAAATGGAACCTATAGTTCATCTCACAATCCCCTCCCGAAAGTGTATAAATCCTCTCTATGTGAATCATGTAAGGGGGGAATTCCCCCCATTTTGAAAAATGAATTTCAGGCCCTGATTAGTGTTAGTGCAATACTGCTAGGGCTCCGCCTGCTGATTTGAAAACAGTTAATAGAAATACTTACAGTTGGTTAACTCTCCCTGGCCATGGGACCTTGGTGAACCTAAGAAAGTCAGACATCAGTTGGTCAGTCATAAACTTGACTTTTTTATTTATTTATTTATTTATGCTTTATTGATAGAAACAGTGGAGACAGACAGGAAAGTAGAATTGAATGAATTAGAACCCCGACCGCTTATTTAAGGACAAGACTTTTATTTATCTAAATGCTGATTTTGAGTTTTAAGGTTTGAAGGGCCAATTTCAACAAAGCATTGGGTTCTTACTAGGGCTAATGTGTTAATGGCAGTTGTTAATCACAAATTATACTGACAAATGCTGAACAGGTCCAGTCCTGGTAAGGCAACAGAACTGCTCGACTCAGGTGCACTATAATAGCCGATTCAACAGAAGGTTGAAATGATGCAATGTGTCTCATTTCCAAGAAGACAATGTGCCTAATCAACACAGCAACAACTCACCATTCTCAGATGTCCTCATTGGTTTTGGTGGCATGGGAAAGGGGGGTATTTCCAGGTTTACATCTAAACAGAAAATGAGGACTATCAAAGAAAAATTTTGGCACTTACTACTGAACACACGCAATTAACTCAACTTCTCCATACACAATGTACCTCCCATCCTTTCTTCACTCTCTGCCCCAAGAATATCTTCATCAGATAGGTCAGATCCTTTAAATATTGAAACATCTTTTAACAACATGAACACAATTATTTTAATTACTGCACTAATGAAGAGAACTTACCCTCAATAAAATCATCTAATTTTTTTGTTGTTTTTTTCCTCTTACGAGATACCATTTCCTCCTCTTCCTCCTTATCTTCTGCTTGACTGGTGAAATTATACTCGTCACACTCACTAACACTTTCTGTAACGACAATTACAGTTCATGCATGTTATGACAGCCTCAGTACATTACTGTATACTACTCATGATATTTACAATAACAGTTTCACTGTTGTATCAATATTTTAAGGTTACCTGAGGTGAATTTCTTTTTGATTAATCGGAATGTGTCCCAGTCTTTCATTGGTGGCACGTGGTTATCATAGCAATATTTCTCTTTCTTTTTCGGCCACCTCACTGTTCCTTCATCCATGTTTATCCACACCTCCGGTATAGTCCCCTCCATCTCCTTGCCATTTTCCTCCCACACTGCCCTAGCATACTGCATGGCCTGCAACACCATAGGACATAAAAAAGAATTGGTCAAAACCTAGTATATGGCTGGACTGGACAACAGACAGACACACAGACACACAGACACACCTACCTGCCATCCCCGAGCCAGTTCACTTTAGATGAAAATTCAGTCATCATCTACTCACCCTGATGCTGATGAGAAATCCGGTGTAGTTTTTTACTCCTCAAAACGCTTGCTGAAGTACCACAGGGAAACAGCTTCTATTAGCATTGCACGCGCACGTTTGAACGATGCACTCTGAACGGCATGAGCAAGATCTTGCTCGAAACTACGCGAGACAAGAGCTCACGCATGCACAGGAAGGCTAATGGATGCTATCAAGCTAGTGTCAATATTCAGCCTGTAAATATGGAGTAAAAACCATCTTTTCTACTTAAAAGTGCATCTCGTGGCTTCAGGACATATGGATGGAGGTATACGAGCGTTGTGGAGGACTGTTGCGTTTTTTGGAGGGGTTTTAGGGGCTGTTTTTCTTAAGTTTTGTGTGTGGTTTCCATAGATGCCTGTTGTTGGGAAAAATACTGGAAGCTTCTCCCCGTGGTACTCTAGCAGGCGTTTTGAGGAGTAAAAAAACTACACCAGATTTCTCATCAGCATGAGGGCGAGTAGATGACTGAATTTTCATCTAAAGTGAACTATTCCTTTAATTCCCCCGGAACCCTGTGGAGAGCTCCAGCGCCCCTATGGAGCCTTTCTCTCCCCCATAGACATTGTGAATTTATTCAGAATCATAGGAAATGAGAATCTCATTTCTTATGTGAATCGATTTTTTCACCCACCCCTAAACACCACCCCGTTCTGGATTAAAAAATATATTCTTGTGCTAGTGCTAACATGTAGAAATTTTAAAGGTCATCCACTTTAATATCCATGTTATTTCAATGTATCCGAAACATAAATATACATCAAAGCAAAAAAGACAACTTGCCCACCTTCAGTATGAATGTTCGATGCCATGCCGCAGAGGGATCAGAACAGTGCCATTGTTGAAAGGTAGGCAGGCTACCTTGCGAATGAGGTTTTTTTCATTGACCGCTTTTCTTTTGAATACCTGGCCATTCTTAACGTACACAATGTCCAAAAGCTTCGACTGACATGGTGTGTTGAAGAAATCAGTGGTGCGGCTCTGTTTTATCACATCACAAACTATCCCATCCTCTCTTCTTTCTTGAACAAAGGCAAAACTACCATCTGCCATCAAGAAACAACTGTCTCTCCTTTTTGTGGAGAGAAACATTTTAGAGCTTGACTGAGGTTGTGTATTGGCAATTCTCTGGGCAGTTTCAATTTCAACAATCCGTTTGGACACCTGTGCCAATGGATTCTGGCCAGTCTTGACAAATCTTTTTATCTGTTGCAAGTAGTTCTCGTACGGAAAGCAAGAAATGTCATTCAACGAACAGCCGAAATGAGAGACATCTTCATGGATGTGTAACAAGGCATGAACATTGTACACACTGAATGTTTTGCCATACAGTCCAGGGCAGCTCAACACAAAGTGTCTCATAAGTTGAGAGGAGTAATCCAGATAGGCAGCTCTTCTTTTGTCATCCGAGTCCAGCATGATGGACATTGCCACAGTCAGAGTCAGAAAGTGATGGTACAGTGCTGAGGAGACAGTATTTTTTAGCACTATGGGTCCCGTGTAGAGGAGGAATTGTCGGAACTCAGTGGCTTTCCACCTATCCATCTCTTGAAGGCCACGTGGCTGTCTAACAAACTCACTGGGCATCTGGCCTCTCAGCATTACCAGTTTTTGTGAGATGTCGCTTTTCTGTCGCACAGACAGCCTACACAATTTTGGGCCTCTGGTCAGGTACACCAATATGCGCCTAACAACACCCAAACAGACTGCATGCATGTAGTCCAGTACAAATGTACTCACACACGGAATAGCGGCAGCGATTAAAGGGGTAGCTTTAGTCTGATGGGAAGAATATTCCACACGACTAAATCCACCATCTGTGCGCAGAGTGGATGTCAGCTGACAGAAGACAACTCTTCTGTCAATGTACTGGCCTCTCACTACGCACCGCTCACAGCTGTCATATGAAGTATGACTCTTGATGCATTTTAAATATGCACGTGCAGGTGCATCACACACAAAGGTGTGGATATTTACTTCATACTGTTTCCCATTATATAACAGCCCATTCTGTTGCAGATTCTTAAACTCATCCAAAAAGTCCTTGAGATAGTCGTCAAGGGGATCTGGTTTACCATCTCCACAATATAGAGCCACAATGAATGGTCTGAACTTGTTGAATTTCACAAGTATTGGCCAGAACTGGAGCTTGCTACTTTTGAAGATGGGTAGTCCATCAATGTTTATATCTAGGCTTATAGTGCTTGCTTGTTGTGTGAAAACAGTATTTTGGCATAGTACACATGAAATGCCCCTCTCCAGGCCATAATATATATACTGTCCATTGCATTTGGCCTGACTGTCGATGGTTTGAGGTGTGGCAAGTAAAGTGCGTGCGTCCATGGGAAGGGCATGTCCATGATCCTTAAGAATATGGAGCAACTCATTTAAAGATCTATGAGTTATGTGGTGTCTGGTACTCCATTCTCGCAAGTCATCTCCTAGGTTTTGAACTACAACTTCAGGTTCCTGATTCAAAAGTTCAAGCTCTGGGTCAGATTCAATGTCAATCTCAATGTCAGTATCAAAGTCTGAACCATCACTCAGCCCAACATTGTTATCACTAGATCCATCATCATCATTGGTTGTCAAAGCCAGGTCATTGCCATCATTGGTCGTCAAAGCCAGGTCATTGTCATCATTGGTCATCACAGGGTTGTCGTCATCATCAGAAACGAGAAGCTCATTGATATCGGCTTTCCTCTTTCGCCACATTCTTAAGTAAGCCATCTGAAACCAAAGCAAAACTCGTCTCACACTCAATAATAAGTATCAAGGGAATAACATCCAAAACAAAGGAGCAGGCTATTCATTTAAAAATCATTACATCCCTAAATACTGTAATTTGCAGGTTTTGTGTAGGTTTGATCATTTCTAATGGAACAGGGCTTGGGAACCTTCGGCAGCACATGTTGCATTATGGGGCGTGTCCGCCATGTTGGGAGCTATGAGAGTAGTAAACAAATGAGAGGGCAGTAGAGAAACGCCAGAAAACCTTAAAGTACAAAGTTTGTCATGGAGCGAAAACATCACAAAGACACAGGGATATATCATGAAAAATTGTTAAAAGAAGCCAGGGACCGGTGTGACCGTACAGCTAGTGTTTGAAACAACTGGCGATAGGAGACTAACAGCCTGGCCACACTGCCCGCGGAACAGAAGCGCAGCACCCTGGAGTGGAGGCAGCTTCCAATCGGCGCCCATGTTAACCTATCTGACTGTCCACACATCCCGCGTTGCGGACCGGCGTGCCCGTGGAGGCTCGCGCTCTGCAGCGCTTCAGTTCAGCGTCTGTTCTATTTTTCACGCGAGCGCTTCTGTCAAGCTGGATAGAGCAGATCGTACCAGACAGGAAGTCGGACACATAAAAGGCCAGAGAATCCGGCCAATTTTCAAGATAAAATAAACTCAAACATAAAAAAACCCGGATTAATGATGGTGTTGCTTGTCCATCTATAAATATTTGTCAGTTGGGTCTACACACGACAGAGATGAACACACACACACACACACACACACACACACACACACACAGAGGGTGGGGGTTGCAATTCACACATCTATACCATAGATCTACAGAAAGAGAGAGGGGTGAGATAGGTGGGAGGGGCAGGGGCTTTTCAGTGGCCTGTATATGTGAAAGAACGAGTAAAGACGGGTACAGACGAGCAGAGTTGATGTTTGACTGGCGCGGAGAGAGCAGGAGAAGTACGCACTCAGTGAGGACAGCCAAGCGCCTGCGAGGATGGGAAATGACGCGCGTAGCGCTTCCACGCCGCTTCAGCGGGCAGTGTGGCCGGGCTGTAAGTCGATACCTGTTCAAAACACTGCAAACACTACATTTAGGAATGCACGGAAATGATCTGACCAGTAATTACCTGCCCGATATCAGGAATTCAATTTGTTTCAACATGCATGTGGTAATGACAAATAAACCTCTTGAATCTTAAATTATACTGTATAGTATATTCTATCTACAAAAAACTCAGCTCACATTTTTATCATTCAAGTTTTATTATTGTGTAGTGCAGGGCTATTCAACTATATTGTTCAGAGGGCCCCATTGTCAGAAGGCCAAGGGACCGGACATTCCCCTGAGCCATTATTCTCATTATGGATGTACCTTTACAACGCCACACCACATTTTCAAAACTGCTATTTTGCTACATGCCAAAGTAACCTAATGATATCACTGCAAAAACTCAAAATCTTACCAAGAATATTTGTCTAATTTCTTGTCAAAATATCTCGTAACACTTAAAATAAGACACAATCACCTAAAACACACACACCACACACATACCTCGCACCTGCGGGAGCTACAGGAGGGAGACGCTTTGTGGGGAGCTAGAGTGGTGAATGTGTGCTGTTATTGTGGCTAACCCCTATTAGTTAATATAGCTGGAATATTCCACCTCAGTGTTTCCGCTACATTCATTTAGCAGCGGCGTGTCTGCTTCTTCAAAACATTTTTACAAATGCACCACCACTCTGAGACATCTGTGCACTTGCACAGTGCAGCAGCCAGTATAGTGAGGAGAGCAGCGGTGAGGGGAGTGGGGAGTGGGGGAAGGCTCCTATTTAGGGATGCACCGAATATATTCAGCCGAATATTGCCAAAGAAAAAACACACATTCGGTATTCGGTGGAATAAGTGAAAAGCAAGGCCGAATATTAGCAGCGTGTTTTGATAACGCAATCAAACAGCGTGCGGTGACGGACAGAGTAAAATGTCAGCAGTGTGGCGATAAACAGTAACGGCGAATCCCGCCGGTTGTGGGTTGAACGGGGGTCACAGACACGGACAGGAATACGTATTCCTGTCAAATACGGCTGCGCATTATAACGGCTTACCAGCGAACAAGTCCGGCTCCAGGTGAATAACTTGTTGTCATGACTGCCCAAAAGTACCTGAACAGCTGAGCCATGGGGGCACACAGTATGTGGCGTATCAGAGGAGAAACTTTAGGGACTGTTCGTTACTTATGAAGGGGCTGTTCTTTACTTATGAAGGGACTTGTCAGAGGAGGAGAGTGGCTGGTTGATTTTTATTTCATTTATTTATTTTATTTTGATCCCCCCCTATGTTAATGACTTATTGATGCTGTTTTTGAAGTATGAATAAGTCAATAAGTAATTTATTCCATTGAAATATCATTGATGTATTATAGAAAAGTGATTTATCTTTTTATAAATGACAAAAGGCACATCTGCCTCATTTTCGCTGTGGTATCGTGATACTACTCAGAACCATGATACTTTCACTGGTATTGTACCGTGGGTCCCAACTGAGGGATGTCTCTCACTCTCAACCCTGTCATATTAATCTGAACAGCACAGATACAAATCAAGTAGACACTAGTATGTAGTAGTGTTGTCACAGTACTATCTCGTGTGCTCGATATATTTTTTTTTTCTTTGTGGAACTTTAGGGGCTCCGTACTTTTCTAGTAAGCTGAATGATAAACAAAAGTGTAAAGAACACTCTTCCTAACTGTAGACTCACCTTAGTTGAGTTGTTAAGTGTCCACCAGGGTAACTGTGTGTATTTGTCTGTTGGGGAAAGACAGGATAAAATCAGCCAGTGTATCAAGATGCCAGGAACACATTTAGATTTTATTATAGTCAATATTGAGATCACAGTTATTAGACACAATTGACGTATTAAACATCATGCACGTATTTAACTAAAAAAAAAAAGGTCTTTAACAATGGAACAGTATTTTTTGTTGTTCCTCTTCTGACTCCTTGAAACTTAAGTGTTTCCAATTGCTTCAACCTTTCATGTGGACCAAAGGCTCTCTCTAGGTCATCTTGGCTCAAGCTGAACTAAACATGCCACAGCATGCCTTGAAGTGAATTTAAGCTTTTATGGAGGGGCAAGAGCACATAGTTACAAAGGATAGGGTGCGACTAATAACAACACAAAACCAGAGCATCACTGCAAAATGGAATGCAGCACAATAATTTTATCTTGTTCTCATAATTGTGGGAGGCTGTAATTATAATTGAGATTTGCCTAATTGCCCAGCCCTAACTAAAACCTCATCAAGTGCCTCTATACTACACTATACTATACCTCTGAACTATGCATGCACACATACACTTTATCCAGTCCATAAGCTCAATTTTGCACTACTGATCTGTTTCTCATATTGCACTGTCGCTACCACTGTGCCTTTTTACTTTTCTGAGTATAACTCTTTTTAGCTCAGGTTTTATTTATGCCTCTGCTTATTGTATCTTATATCTTATATTTACATGTTTTGTCAAGTGTACTGTCTGCACCGAGAGTCTGAAGAGAAAAGCAATTTTGATCCTCTGTATGTCCTGTACACATTGTAGAATTGACAATAAAGCTGACTTTGACTTTGAGTAATACCTACTCAAAGCCCCCTAAATACCTCGTCAAGGATCTCTAAAACCTGCTCGAGGACCTCTATAACCTCCCAAAGGATCTGTAAAACCTCTGACACCTCCTCAGGTACCTCTAAAACCTCTTACACTTATTCAACAATGTCTACAATGTATTTAACAACAACTAACAACACTTTCACGACGCTCTTATGGTGGTACTGTTCTCTGTAGCCTAGCGGCTAATTAGCGGCTAGCGGGCCGGCTCAGCGCACCCCACCCCCACCCCCCGGCGCAATGTCGAAGCTTCGATTTAAAATTGTTTTGGGCTCAAAAACTTCGATTTTCCAAAATGAAGTCGAAGGTCAGCACTAACGTGAACACACGACTCCTACATTGTTGAAGTGGCCACATTCACCAGGAAATAAGAAAAGGCTAACATCAGTTAGCAGGCTAGCTAGGTAACGTTAGCTGTTGCTATTAACCAGCAAGTAGATTTACCTTTCACGTCGGGCCCGTTAGAAGTTTATTTGGTCATTACTCTTCATTCCCTGTTAGCAACAAGTTTGTAAATGAAGCTACGGTTGCCCGTGGTTCATGTGGGTGCCGAAAACTGTTTACCAACTGCCTATCATTTAGCTTTGAAGCTAAAGCGCGAACAAACAAGCACACATAACTTACAACTTTTCCTGATCTTTTGGAGCGAACAACATTACATAGAATGATTTAAGCTTTCAGTGGGATAACCTGTGTTTCAAATAAGACTAACAAATGATAAAGTTTCATGAAATCATTTGTCACACGTTTTTCTACCTTGCAGAATCTTCTCCAGTGGCAGCTCAGGGAATCCGTGGATTTTCGAGTGTCCAGGTAGATCCCTCCACTGAAAATTAAGACTCGTCATATCCATCCGCCACAGAGTTAGAGAAAGACGGTTTAATTCCAAGTATTTGATCAATAAAGAGCTTTGCATCCGCAAATTAAAACAAAAAAAGGTTGTCGGAAGCAATTTTACTCATGACATAACTTCCAGTGTTGTCCCAAAAGTAGAACTGTTTTTCACAGCGGAGGGATCAGAAAGTAAGCCCTCCTCCCCTCTCAAAAAGGTGTTTTGACTCAAGTTACAGCACCTTATGTTATGCGGTGCTCACACCTAATTAGAAAAAAAAGATTTAAAATGAAAAAATTCAACAATAACAATTACGGTGGCTTATTGCATTCATTCAAAAAATTTAAAAATTGTTGTTTTTATGAGATAATTATCTCAACATTTGAGATATGTTTTCTAAAACAATTTTCCCCCTGTTTTTATGAGATAATAATCTCAACAGTTGAGATAATTCCTCTAAAAAAACAGGGAAATTTTATTTTTTTAATGAATGCAATAACCCACCGTAAAAAAATCAATAAAACTGAATATACATAAACAAACAAACAATCTACAACCAGTGGTGCAGCAGCCCCATTGGCACCATATCCAAACCAAAATTTACTTTGGATCAAAATTTAAACAAAGTTCATTTTATTTATTGTTGCTTAGTAAAAGGTAGCCATGTTTCATACCCCTTCCCTGAAAATGATATTTTGTACACAACATCTGCATGTGAGGCATTCATGGAGGATCGTAAATTGATTCATTCAGATGTTTCAGGGTTAGATGTATAATGTAACTGCATCTGTGCAGTTCTGCTTAGGCTATAGACAGTGGGTCACCTACAGACTTAGTCAGTTGCTGTACCAATTCTTTCTAGGCATTTCATCACAAAAGGGGTCAAGGCTAGTTCCTAGGGCATGCTTTCTTTAGAAGGGGTACTACATGTGAAGTCTTCCGCATTTCAGTTGCAAATGTTGCCAAAATAAATGCACTGTGATTATCTGGACTTGTAGCCTTCCTCTGATTCAGGCGTTTAAAAATGCTGACCTGTTCAACAGAAACAGAATTCTATCAGTCTAGGTGCAAGACAATATTATGATCTGACTAATTCCCTCAAACCCAGAGAAAACATGTTCACTTGATTTGCAAAATCTGTTTCACTACCTACCACTACTTTCTGAGTAATAGTCAGTCATCCCCTTATAGTTTTCCATAAATATTATATTATATTTTTTATATTATATTTTGCTTCTCAAAGCATTTTCTAATTGTAGCCTACTCTCCAAAACAGCCAAGGGGCCTGCCTTGCCTATATGTTGTTATTAATTTGCTTGATGTTGATATTGGTGTAGGTAAAATGGTTTACATGAGCTTTTAGCTGAGGTTGTTCTGTTTAATTTGGTGCATACATACATGATTTGTGCTTGTTGTGAGTGTGTGATTTGAAATACCCAAAAACATCTGATCTGGATTCTGGATAGGATAAGATGATCAAATTCGTATCCCGTTTTTGTACGCTCACATAATCAGGTTTTTAAATACACATTTTTGAGACGTAATCTTATCCAGATAACCCTGATCCAGATCAGAAGTTTTGAAATGGTTAGCCCAGGCATTTTCTTGATAGATAGATAGCCTTTTATTGTCCCATGGGGAAATTTGTTTTCACAAATTGTCACAACAATATTTGGGTACACAAAAACACCATCAACAAACACCATGCACAAACACCACCAAACATTGAACAACATACAGTTGCAATCAAAATTATTCAACCCCCATTGCATATTAGGCTTATTGGCAAAATATACAATTTCTCAGCTGTTTGCAATAAACAAATTACACAAGAACTGTTTAAGTAGTTCAATGAAACTAATATTACAAGGGTTTTGATCCAAATTCAATGCAAAATGCTACTTTTAATGACTACTGCAGTCTCAAAATTATTCAACCCCTTCATGACAAGCATCTTCAGTACTTAGTAGAACACCCTTTTGCTGTTATGACCTGCTGCAAACGTGATGCATAGCCAGACACCAGCTTCAGACAACGTTCCTGAGGAATCTCAGCCCATTCCTCATGGGCAATGGCCTCCAGTTCAGTAATATTCTTGGATGTGCGTTTTGCAACCACCTTCTTCAAATCCCACTAGAGATTTTCCATGGGGTTCAAGTCAGGCGACTGTGACGGCCACTCTAGAATCTTCCATTTCTTCTTCTGAAACCAAGCCTTGGTGGACTTTGAGGTATGCTTTGGATCATTATCCTGTTGGAAGGTCCAATGACGCCCAAGCTTCAGCTTCCTCACAGACGGCACAACGTTTTTACCTAAGATTTCCTGATACTTGACTGAATCCATCATGCCCTCCACACGCTGCAGGTTTCCAGTGCCACAGGCAGCAAAGCAGCCCCAGAGCATCACTGAGCCACCGCCATGCTTCACTGTTCTTTTCAGCATATGCTTCATTCTTCTTCCTCCAGACATACCGCTGTTCCATAGGCCCGAAAAGTTCCAGTTTTGTTTCATCACTCCACAGAACAGAATTCCAAAACTTCTGTGGCTTATTTATATGGTTTTGAGCATAATGGAGCTGACTTTTCTTGTGCTTTTGGGTCAGTAGTGGTGTACGTCTTGGAGTCCAGGCATGGAGCCCTTCAGTGTTTAGTATGCGCCTTATTGTACAAACTGAAACCTCAGTGCCTGCTGCCACCAAGTCTTGCCGCAGGTGTTTTGCAGTCACTCGAGGGTTTTTGACCACTTGCCTCCTCAGGAATCTGCTGACAGCCGCTGACAGTTTCCTCTTTCTGCCACGTCCAGGTAGTGAAGCCACTGTTCCTTTAACTTTGAACTTGCGAACTATGCTTCCAACTGTATCTCTAGGAACATTCAGAGCTTTTGCTATCATTTTGTATCCTTTTCCCTGTTTGTGCAAGGCAATGATTTCTTCTCTGAATTTTTTGGACAATTCTTTTGACTTAGCCATATTTCTAACATGCAATCAAACGTCACTCTCAACAAAACCCTAGCCAGTCCAAGTATTTATGTTCTGTCTCAAGCACACCTGAACTAATGAAGCCCTTGATTAGTTGCATCAGGTGTGCTTGAAACAGGGGGTTGAATAATTGTGATTAGTTGCATCAGGTGTGCTTGAGACAGGGGGTTGAATAATTTTGAGACTGCAGTAGTGATTAAAAGTAGCATTTTGTGTTGAATTTGGATAAAAACCATGGTAATTAGTTTTATTAAACTATTTCAACTGTTCTTGTCTACTTTGTTTATTGCAAACAGCTGAAAAATTGTACATTTTGCCAATAAGCCTAATATGCAATGGGGGTTGAATAATTTTGATTGCACAAACACCACCAGACATGAACAACCAACACATCACACTCAGGAGGGCTGGGTCCACATGAGGTTATTGGGGGAGGTTGTTAAGTGCAGAGATGGCAGACTGGACAAAGCTCTTGTTGAAGCGCGCTCGTCTCCATCTCAGGGTCCTGTACTTGCACCCAGACGGCAGCAGTGTGAAGTGTGGGTTGAGAGGGTGATCCGAGTCATTGGTTATTGTTTGTGTGAGATGTGTGACAGATCTGTGGTTGAGTTCTGTGAGGTTGGGTGTGGGATGGTTGATGATTTTGGATGCAGTAAACATATCCATTGTTCAAGACCTTCAAATCCCACACATGGATAAAAGGTATAGGCCTATATCACATCCTGATGCTACCAATAGCTGACAGAACAATTTTACCAGCCAGCCAGCCAGCCAGCCTTTCTCTGTCCCTCTGGTAGGGCATATTCTTTGATCTTTTTGGTCAAAATGGATGTCCTCTTTCCCAACTAGCTTGTCAGTATAGACAAGATTGTGGCATGATCTGGTCTGTTAACTAGGTTGGTCAGCCTGAATGTCTTTTTCCCAGCATTATTTAATTATTTACAGTACCAACTGATTCTGGTTATCAATATGTCCAAATGATAGCCTCTCAGAATTCCATACCAACAGTTCATCACTGGATTTCTAGATTACAGCCTGGCGGAAAGTCTGCTTTCAAATAATTTGTTGATAGACGTCCAGAATTGGGCCAGGCTGAACATCTTTTCTTTGTATTATTCATCAACTAATTCTGGCTGTCATATAGACGTCCAGATTGTGGCCTGTCAGAACGTCTATTTTCACATAGTTCTGGTTGTCTGTAGATGTCCAGAATTGGGCCAGACTGGACGACTTCACTCAATGTCATTTATACACAAATTCTGGCTGTCATATAGACGTCCAGATTTTGGCCTGTCAGAACGTCTATCTTCAACTAGTTCTGGTTGTTAGTAGACGTCTAAAATTGGGCCAGGCTGGACGACTTCACTCAATGTCATTTATCAACTAATTCTGGCTGTCATATAGACGTCCAGATTTTGGCCTGTCAGAACGTCTATTTTCAACTAGTTCTGGTTGTCTGCAGACGTCCAAAATTGGGCCAGGCTGGACGACTTCACTCAATGTCATTTATCAACTAATTCTGGCTGTCATATAGACGTCCAGATTTTGGCCTGTCAGAACGTCTATTTTCAACTAGTTCTGGTTGTCTGCAGACGTCCAGAATTGGGCCAGGCTGGACGACTTCACTCAATGTCATTTATCAACTAATTCTGGCTGTCATATAGACGTCCAGATTTTGGCCTGTCAGAACGTCTATTTTCAACTAGTTCTGGTTGTCTGCAGACGTCCAAAATTGGGCCAGGCTGGACGACTTCACTCAATGTCATTTATCAACTAATTCTGGCTGTCATATAGACGTCCAGATTTTGGCCTGTCAGAACGTCTATTTTCAACTAGTTCTGGCTGTTAGTAGACGTCTAAAATTGGGCCAGGCTGGACGACTTCACTCAATGTCATTTATCAACTAATTCTGGCTGTCATATAGACGTCCAGATTATGGCCTGGACGGACGGACGTGATATCAACTAGACTTGGACGTCCACAGACGTTGCTTGCTCAGTGGGTTTTGGCACTTTAGGGGTTAATTTTTTGATTTTCTAAAATTTTCCGCCAGGTCTGACAATTTTGGTGAGTTTTTGAGCATGTTTAGGGGGTCAAATTCCAGCTCAAAGAGGCGGCGGAAGAAAGAATAATAAACACAGCAAAAACAATAGGGTCTGTGAGCAGTCCTCTGCCTTTGGGCTTGGTCCCTAATAAAGAATAAAGAATAATAGCAAAAACAATAGGGTCCTCGGCCAAGGTCCCTAAGAATAATAATAATAAACTTTTTAAATTCAGTAACTCAGTTACCGTTACCAAACGGTGCATTACTCCATTATTTTTGGCCAGGTTTTAAACGGCACGCAGCATACAGTATTCCTTCACAAACTGCAGTTCCCTTTCACTAAAACATTTTAGTCCTAAACAATAAAAGACAGTCAAGTCAGATAGAGGTATATGAACAATTCTTACCAGAGCATCTTAATGAAACACGTCTCTCACCATCTCTGAAGTCACTGTCGACCTGCTGGCCTCACCACAGTGCTGTAACGTTACATTAAGCGGTAGCGCTTCTGTAGATTTTTAGTCCCATTAACGTTAACTTATATCCAGTGACGTGATATTCACTGTTATCCCAAGGATGCTTTTGTTGTGGACAGACAATGTCTGCAGTGGGCGACAGACTCAACATCATCATGTAGCTCTTCAAATGTTCTCTTTAGCTCATTTTCCATATTTGCATCCAAGTACCGTAGTTGTAAAACATTTAGCTGCCTGACAGCGAGTGACTCCACTGTCGAAGACGGTTGCATGTTTCCTATACCGTTCAATTGTTTTGTCAAGTTTTAGTCTAACAGTCCTTTGGTTAAACTCCATCCGCTGTCACTTAGGCGATGTAGCTACAAGCCAATACAGTTAGGAAATGTTTTGGGCTGCAGGGCTGAGTTTCCCAAAACATCAATAAACGTCTTCTTTGTGGCTTTGAAAAACTACACTGCAAAAAAGAAAAGCACCTAGCACCCTCTAGCGTCGCAATTTCAGTGTTGGCTGGTGTAAGGCAAAGCTAATCAGCCGTTGGTCGAGGAAGTACGGAAGTACACGGATTTAAATCCAATCACATCCCTGCTGCTGGGAGCCAGCGCTAGTTCTATTACAACTTTCCCATGGGAATGTCCACAGACGACAGAGTCAGCCAGCATGCTGACGTCATCGGCATCTGTGTCCTAAGTCGAATTTTTTTTTTTTTTTTTGGGATAACTAAGAAGTTACTTTTCTCAGTAATGCATTACTTTTTGGTAATGAATGAATGAATGAATGGATGAATGAATGAAGTAACTAGTAAGACTAACTAGTTACTATTTTTCAGTAACTAGCACAACACTGTTTATTAGTGCCATGAAACAATCAGAAAATAACATTTGTTTTCTAATTCAATGTTTAATTGCTAACACTGCTCCCTGCTCCAAATCGCTTTTTATGTTGTTGTCTCACTGTTGTGTGTGAATGCATGGCAACGCGTGCGTTCAATTATAAACAACACAGTGGAGGCGGGGGACACCTGCAAAGTTAGTAGGAAGATTAGGACTCATCCCTTATGATGGCTGTTTTAGTAATGGTATCAACATTTATGTTCACACATAAAGCGCCTGCAGAGAATGTCAAGATAAGTGTAGAGTTATAGGGAATATGTGAAAGGGATAGTAGACACTTTTCTTTGTATTTTGCATATGTAACAATTATATCCCACACTATTTACACTGTAAGTGAAACATTCTGTGTTACCCGTCTTTTTATAATTTAGTACATTTGTTGTTATCAAATTCGCACTGCTTGTAACTATTGCAATAACTGCACATTTGAGATGGTGATGGTGTAACCTCTGTTTCCTATATACAGGCCAGCACATAAAGTGCAACCATACAGTTTGCTGCAACAAGGGATGTTGCATGCCAGACTGACCCACTGGAATCATGTACTGCAGGCTCACAGTTATCCTTGAGGACTCTACAGCCTCACATCAGAGGTACAGGTCTGTAGCCACCTATAGTATCTACTTTTGATAAAGTTAAGAACTATTTACCTGTCTTTAATACTTCAACTTATAATGTCACATTGCTCTGTGTTTATGTGTTACATGGCTAGAGTGCCCTTAATATAAGTTATATTTGGTTACAGGTGTCCAGGCTACTGTGTCCTGTGAAAATGTTGGTGTTTGGGCAGCCATTGCTACCTCTGCAGATCCTCTCTCTTATTAAGAGACTTTCAAAGCTGTTTCTTAATATGCGTTCTTGTGCGGACTTGTGTTCTTGTGAACTTGTGACACGTCATCAGTCACAGCCCAAGTACTGTTCCAATTCAAAGTTCACATCTAGCCAATTTCAGTCCAAATGCCCAAATGTGTTCTCTCCATGCCCCTTTACCGGGGATGCATCGGAGCAGACTTGTGTGGACTTAAGACACCCAGGTATCCCAGCATGCATTTCGCAACATTCATCAGAAATGGCAAGTGAGGGAAAGGCAATCAATTGTATGTCGTAATTACCGATATGTTACTGTTGTTCTGTCACGGAACATAGTGTTTTCATGCGTAGTTTAAACTTTAAACCCGTGGTCGATGTATTAATATAGAGCCCACTTGAATGTAAGGTCCCGCTAGATGACAGCGGTGTCAGCGCTCATAGATAATGAACATGTGCGTATGAGCGCTTAGGCTGCCCCACTGAGAGCAGCCTCTCTCGGGTAGTCCTTTTGAAATTCGTCGCTGATGTCTCTGTAATGTTCAAATATGAAATGTAATTCGTTTGGGGTATGTCCAACATTCAGTCTCGGTATATAAGATACATTATTATATTATTAAATGTTTATCATTGTTAATGTAATTGTTGTTCTTTGTATGTATTTGTTTGCTTATTTATGTGTTTTTACCATTCAGTAATGATTTTAATTTAAGAATTTACTGTAGTTTATTTATGGTATTGAAAGATTAATTGTATTTATTGTAGTATTTATTCAACAGTATTTTAAATATTGATTATCTGATATGAATTGTATACCTGATGTCTGAAGTGTGGCTGAATAAAATTTTCCTCTTAACATCTGACCTGTTTGATCCCATTTATATTGGTGAGGACAGACTAAATGAGAAACTACTGTCCAGTACAGTACAGTCTCAGTACAACATTAAACTGCTTTGTTTTTTTCTAGGTGTACCAAGTAAACTGTCAAGTCTCCATAAAAATGCAGACAGAAAGCATAATGATGAGACAAAGTATATTTACATAAGTAACTACTGTACTTAAGTACAAATTTCATGTACTCGTACTTTGGGTATTTCCATTTTGTGCTACTTTATACTTAGAGGGAAATACTGTACATTCTACTCAAGCTACATTTATTTGATAGCTATAATTACTTTTCAGATAATTTTATATGTTGTAAGTTTCATATTTACAAGTTGATGTGCATTGTTATAGATTAGACTAGTATACCAGTGAAAGGTGTTAAAATTAGTTCTACCATGACAACATTTAAATGCTGCTTACATGTTGCCTATGTGAAAATTCATCAATTAATACTCAATACATATTCATGCATATGATGATTACAACACTTGAAAGTGGGTCACTATGTATAATGATTACTTTTAACTTTTCATTTTAAGTAGGCCTACATTTTGCTAACAATACACTTTTACTCAAGTCAGATTTCCAGCACTTTTAGTTGTGACTGAGTTTTTGTTTTTTGTTGTGATATTACTACTTTTTCTGGGTAGTTTGTCCACAATTGGACAATCGTATCAAACAACAGAGACATGCAAGCATAGCACGTCTCATCCTCATCCTCCGCCTCATTCTCCGTTGTCTTTCTGGGATCTGCCTCCTCAGCTGGGCAGCCTCCTCCTCAGCCTGCAGGTACAGAAATCCTGCTGCAATAACTGCACCAAGATGCCTTCCCTGATCCATGTCAATTATTGATTTTATTAATTTCCATCTTGCCAATACTGTGACACAATAACCACCTTATTTCAGACAGATGCATGTTGATCCTCTGATGTAGTTTGGGCTCATGTTAAATTTTGTTACATTATACTGACATGTTAATTCTTGTTTTTCACTGGCGGGATTCTCGCCATGTGATTCACCTGTCACCTTATTGTGGTGGAGGAGTTTGAGTGCTCTAATGACCCTAGGAGCTGTGCTGTTGGGGGCATTTCACCCATGGTAGGGTTTCCCATGGCAGACTGGTTTTGGGCGAAGGGTCAGACAAAGAATGGTTCCGGACCCAGATCAGCCCCCCAGACCGGTCTTGATCCGTTTTCTGAGGCAGTCTGCGAGGGATAAGGTCATTAATGCAGCTAAAGAAAAACGTGGGATTGCCTGGGAAGGATGCCATCTCTCTGTCTTCCTGGATATGTCGAGCTGGTGCAGAAGAGAAAAGCCTACACATCCGTGAAGAGAAAACTCCAAGAGCTCAACATGAGGTTCACACTGGCATTCCGAGCGATGCTGTGCTTCAAATGGAAAGGGAAGGATGTGAGTTTCAACACTGCCACAGCGGCCAAGAAATTCATCAGTGAGCATGGTCGTGGCAAGTAATTACTTTAAGGCACTTAAAACTGTTATGACAGAATTTAATACATGGCTAATTGCATACATAGATAGTAGTCACAGAGTTCAGAGATGTCCAGTAGGTTAGTTAAGTTTATTTCGTGGAATATAAATGGATGTGGGCGTCCAATTAAATGAAGAAAAGTATTGTCATATCTAAAAAACAATCAAGCGGATATTGTTTTCAGACAGGAAACGCACATGCAGGGTGTTGAAGCAGAAACAGGCTGGGTGGGCCAAATATTTCACAGTTCATTTTCAAGTTAGCGTAATGGTGTGTTGATTCTAATTTAATCTAAGTTTTATTCTCTTAAAACAAACTAAAGACACAGAGGGAAGTATTGTGTAGCCATAATAGAGGGGTTGTCTATGGTATTATGTAATATATATATGCACCCAGTAAGGGGGACCACCATTTTTTCCATGAGGTTAACAAGATTCTTGAAGATACGGAGGGCCAAATTATCCTAGCAGGCGATTTTAATGAAGTGATTGATCCCATTCTAGATAAGAGTTCCTACAGAGCACCTGTATTGACTAAGGAGAGAGAAGCGTTAAACATGTTGAATAGAGATTTGGGGCTAACGGACATATGGAGGCTGACTAATCCAACAGATAGGGAATATACCTTTTTCTCCCACTGTCATAAGACATATTCAAGGATAGATTTCTTTTTAACAGCCACCTCCCTAATAGACAGTGTAGTTAGTTGCACCATAAAAGCAATAGGCTATCTATCACAGACCATGCCCCAGTAGAGCTACTTATGAATGTGAGCTTGGATATTGGGAGGAGGGGTAGGTGGAGGATGACTATCGCGTTAATGCAGGATCGCTCTTTTAGAAAGGCCTTAGCGGATGATTTGAAAACATTTTTTGAAATTAATATTGGCAGCACTGAGGAAATCACAACAGTTTGGGAAGCATCAAAAGCATATATCGGGGGTAAATTTATAGCGCAGGCTGCTAAAAAGAAAAAAGAGAATTTAAATATTAGTGTGAAGACTGAAGTAGGAACCTTCCTACACTGTATGTGGGAATGTGGATTGGTCAAACCACTTTGGATACAGGTATTGGAAACCCTGAGCAGATGGTCCGGTTCAGAGGTGCCTTTGAGTCCATTGTTGTGTTTGCTGGGGGACCGGTCCCAGGTGCCTAACATGTCCAGATGTGCATTCTCTATTATTATTGTGAGTCTGACCACAGTCTGTCGAGTTATCCTAAGACACTGGAAGGAAGCAAGGGCTCTAAATCTGAAAGAACGGGTTGATAAAATGGTCAAAATAGCATCTTATGAATGTATGCTCACTAGAGTAAACGATAACCGGGAGGAAATAGTGGTGACTCTCTGGGACAGTTTCTGGACATACATTGTAATAGACAATAGGTCTGAACAGACAGCAGTCTCCCATGTGACTGTGTGATCCTGTAATGTGTTTCAAGATGTGACAAAACTCTTCCTCTGCTGGACTGTTTTTCTTTGTTTTTCTTCTGGATGTATGTATCTATTTATTTTACTGGACTTGAGTACTGGAGTCTACCTTCATATTGTAATATAATACAAATGTGCCAGGTATTTCTGTGATCTAGAAACAACAGTTTGTGAGATATATGCCATGTATTGTGCCTTTCAAAAATGAATAAAAATGAAAATGAAAAAAAGTATCTTACTGTGTTACTTTGTAAAAAGTAACCAGTTACTTTACTCGTTACTCCCTGAGTAAAGTAACTCAGTTACTTCAAAAGTACTTCCAACGTTACTCCCTGAGAAAAGTAACTCAAGCACTTTTAAAGCACTTTTGAGTATTCTACATTTCCTATTGGGCAATGGACCACAGGGCGCTAAGCCTACATTTTTTTTGTCTCCAAAATTAAAGTTACGGACCACCCGCCCTTCACTGAGATCAAATTCTCCCATCACAGCCGTCACTTTGACCAGTAGAAACACAGAACGATCTGCTGACGTAGACAACTGTATGACAACAACACCCCAGCATTTTTATTATTTCCTCTAGGGATGTTACCACACAGAGTAAAAGGGGGAAATGATGGTGTGAAACAGCAGAGGCACTTTGTCAACCCGCTGAGTTAATGTTACTGTCATTAGCATCAAGCTAGCAAACAATGGAAGATACAGTAGCTTGACAGTTTACATATGGCGCTTCAAATGTAGTTCCTGCCATCTGCTGACGCTTTTCGGTGACTACAACAACATGTCGGCTGGCACATGAACAACCACAGTTCTGGCAGTGACTCAAATAATAGTGAAAGTAATAAAAATAGGACAAGAATAACCCGATGACATCACACACGCCGTAAAAGACGATCGGGGATAATTGGTGAGTACCAGCGTGTAGTGTGTACCAGGCATAATGCAAGTCCTGAGTCTGAAATATGTCTGTCAGCGAGTCCTACTCCACCTATTTAGACTCCACCGTAGACAACGGCAGCATTTCTCCGACCATGTAGCGAGCCACAAGCTCCGTGGCTTCTTTCAGACTGATAGGTTTAACGTTATCTCCGTTATTGGAACCAAACGACAGCCATTGCTGTTTTGGAGCTGAAGGACCAGCGTTCTAAAAGTAACGTAAGTAACTGATGTTTTGTTTGAAAATGTACTTAAGTATTTGATTACTCAAACAGCAAACTAACGCGTTAGGTTATTCTTTGCTGCAAAAGTAATCAAAGTACTAACGTTATACCCAGCTCTGTATAAATATATATATACAGAGCTGGGTATAACGCCTTGAGTTGCAATTACAATGTGCTGTGACAACTTCTCTGTGATTTTCAACATCGTTTTGCCAAACCTCTGGGAACGGTTGATCTAGTAGGCAGGAAATATGTAATATATGTATATATACATATAAATCCCCCTATCACAGCACTATTGCCTCTATAGATATAGCATATATATAATGGTTCAATGCAACACAGTTTTCAGTATTATCACCTGACTGTTTTATCTCAGTCATCTTTTTTTGTGATACGTAACGCTGCAAAGCTTGGTAGAACAAATGCAGCCTCTTTCACGCTATAAATAAGCTTGAACCTGTATTGGTGGATTAAGCTTGAACCTGTACTGGTGGATTACATTTTGGGGTGTGTCACATTTCCCTCTTTTGGACATGACACCTGGCCCCCATGGAGATAAAGCGCATGACTTACTTTGTAATATTGTATGTTTTCTGTCTGTTCTAATGTTCTTTCTTCTCTTTAATGGCATGACCATGCCCTAGTAAAAAGGTTTGTGAGTGGTTGCGTGTGTTCACTGTGTGTTGGCTTAGCTGTTTGCATTTAGGGTAACAGAAAACTCTGTGACTGTGTGCTCTGTACGCCTGTGGTCTAATAATTAGTCTTGCCATCTGTGTGTCAGAGGGTGGCAGCCATACGCCCTCTGTCTTGTCCCTACATCCAGCTATGAAACTATATAGAGTGTTCTGCACCATTGTAGAGGACTGACTCAATGTCACTGCACAGTCACTTAAAAATCAGAAAAAGAACATCTCATGACAACTTTTCATTTAAACCAGTATTAGTTGGTTCACCACATAGACATAATGTATGCTCTCACTTTTTTCTAGAAGTATCTCTCCATGCAAATAATGTTGGTTGAAACAACAACAAAATGGAGATTAATACAATTTCACATCTGATGCTTACAATACTGAGAATTATATGTACTGATTCAATACCAATACTTATTTCCAAAAACAATGACTCTGGTCAATGAAGACTGGTCTCTCATTTAGGTCACAGCATGGAGCATCCTGTGAAGAAAATGGCCAAATAGCTGTCTTTGCTTGAAGAATAAAGATCATGAGGTTTCTTACCATTTCAGATGGCAAGAGAGGAAGCCTTCACATGTCCAGTTTAAATTTTAACAAATGACAAATCATCTGTGGTCCAGTGAATCCAAACAACATGCAAATAAAGAAACCACAAAGCTATAACAGCAGCTCAGCAGCACTGGTCAGCCATCGTTTTCAGTATTGCCAACTCTCTCCAGACGACCTCTCCTCTCTTACCATCAATACGTATTGATGTGGAAGTGTGTTTGGGATCAGAAGCCTTGTGTAACTTGAATGGTTCACATGGCCTGATGAAACAAAAAGTGTAAATGTTAAGCAGCAAACAAAAGAATGGTGAAATGGAATTTGGGTAGACATGCTTTAATGATGAAATCTGTATGGAGTCAATTTGTGGATCATTTAAAAAGAATAATGACATAGAGCTTGGCACATCTATCATTTTTATTACTTTAATTAATCATCTTTTAAGTTTCATTTCATCTTAAAATGCAAAATTAAATTACTTAATAACTTTGACATGCCTAATGACATATAATTAATGAACACAATTTAACCTGCTGACAAAACCTTTGATTCTGCTGGTGGCCTCTATGTATCACATAATGACATGAAGAACAATAAAAAAAGGTTTTCACAGTACAGAAAACACAATGATGTTTGGCACTGATACAGCACAGTAACAAATCAGTCAGGATCAGGAAAATGATTGGAAAACTATTTTCTTATATAATGACTGTGATTTTTCTTGGAAGATAAACTACCTTTCAGCATTGAGAGATTCTGGATTTACTAGTGCTGGAATGAAGCTGTAAAGTTGGAACCAAGACCCTGACCAGCTTGACACCACTGACCTTCCCCAGGTCATTGCTGCCACAGTGGATGAGGAGGACATCCGGTGCTGCTCTTCCTCGCAGGGAGTCGAAAAAGATGGGGAGAAGGCCTTTCCACTGAAGTCCACCTAGCCAAACCAGGAGACACGGACGCCCGGCAAGCTGAGGTTCCTTCCTATGGTCTGTACAGCTGTATGGGCACCACGCCAGACATAGCTGTCACCAATGATCCACACCGTGCCTATGAAAGTAAAATCAGTGTAATTAATGCTTCAGGTAATGAAAAACATTAAGTTAACTATAAAGGGTGAATCAGTTCTTTTTGTTGACAATACTATTATGTCACATCTGTAGAATAAAATAAAATAGGGGGCAACACCTCAAAATATGGATGACAGTCTTTTAAATGCTTTCTTATTGCCCTTGTAAGACAATGTAATATTAGTTGTATGAAGTCAACAAGCCAAAACTGGTACTTACAGTTTCTGCTGTGTCTAGCAGGCGTGGTGGAGGCGTCGCACGTGGCCATGACCTCAACTGTGTTGATGTACTGAAAGAAATTAACATCTTGTATCAAGTACAACTGCCTACATTTCTACATTTCTTCATCATGTTCTAGATGATTATCTCGCACTGCGCTGTTGATAACCGTATCAATAATACATTCTTGTTAAGAAAGAACACATACCATTAAATGGCTAACATCACATGTGACTTAGTTATTAACATTATCTTATTCAAAGTATAATCAAGTGACATCCAAATAAACAACTCGTAACTACAAAGTTATGTGAAAATCTAAAGTCAGATCAATTGATTTGCTTCAAATTATTCGTTATATATGTATTAAATTAACGTAATGCTGATTCACTGTAAAACTGGCCAAATTATTGCAAGTCTCAACAAAATTAAGTGTTGTAAATTAACGTACCAAAATTAACGTGATACATTTAAAAATGTTGAAGCATTTTTAAGATTGTGTTATGTCAATAACAGCTGAATCATTTTTTCAAGTTTTGCTGTAGGTAAACTCAATTTACCTCAAGTTTCGTGAGGGAGCTGCAGGAGCTGGCACCAAGCGGTGGGAGCATGAGTGAGAGCGATAGCCTAGCTTGTTGTTAGCCCTAGCTTGTTAGCCTAGCTTGTTAGCCTTAGCTAACTTAGCAGCGTCGAGTGAGGTGAGCGTGTTTAAGCAACCAGGCTTCCTTTGGCCAGCCTCTTTGCCCATTTTTGATTGTCCGGGAGTTGGGCAGAGTCAGACACTGCCCAGATGGTGACGTCCAGAGCCGAGTATATTGAGCTTCACACCTGCTCCTCAGAAGAAGATGGGTGACTTCACGGTGACTACGTCCATTATTTTTATACAGTCTATGCCTATTTCCCATGTTGGGAAGTCGTTCTTACTTCATTGTGTGTTCATGAGCGTTTAAGTCGTAATGTGGAGACAACATGGGCATTACAAAGAAGATGTGTTGTATTTCATCACTCAAAATATTTAAAAAACACGTCTTCAACCATTTCCACTGAAATATTGCTTTACGGTCGGAAACTCATTTTTCCGATTATTCCGACATCACATGAGGCATCGCCACTGCGCAGCGGTCACATTCAAGATCAACATGGCTAACATTGCCAGCTGATCCAAGAGGGTTTTTAACCATATAGGTTAAAAAGAAACGACGCATAGTGCGTCAAAATTCACACCTGTTCTTCCCTATGGATTTTCTCCGCGACCGTGCATCATAGCGATATCACCCCATATCACCCGCATATCACGTGAAACAGCGGAACCGTAGCTTTCCGACAAGACCAAGTAAATAAAATGATAAAGTTACACTAAAATTATGTATAACAAAGCTTTCATACAGCTTTGCACACACATTACTCTTGGATGGATTACTCACAAATGCAGGGTCGCACAGAAATGCCACACATATCACATAAAAGTGCAAGACCAGAGCTTTCCAGTGATGCAACACACATCATTATGCTGTCATCCCATCACTCTGTAAATACAGATCAAATGTCTACAAAATAAAAACCTGACGAATTTCTTTACAATCCATTATACAGGTCTTGTTATCAGTCACTTCATATAGTGAGGAATATCGTATCTTACCATGTCTTAGGTTTGCGTGTGTTTCTCCCTGTCGATCCCCATTTGCAGTCCAACTTTCACAATGCAGTTATCTCCATATTGTCCAGTTGACACTTCATCAAACTTTGTATGACAAAACGAGCCACTTCACCTTTGCGCACCCAGACAACTGTAGCCTAATTATGCATGCATGACAGGGCAGTAGTCACCATATACATTGCCCAAAATGTCCCCCCAATATGTAACTGGGCAAACTGCTGAAAATTAGTCTGTTGATGACCACAGTGGATTGTTCAGTCATTGTAGAGCCAAATGAATTCAAATTTACCCATGGGTCACCTCAGCCATCATCACAACAATTGCCCCCCCTGAGAAATTTGGCAGGAGCCGCCACTGTTCACTACTGATTAGAAACTATGTGACATTTGATGGGTAGTTACTTAAAAACTAGTGGTATTAGTTCCTCATTAGTTCCCTTACTCGTTTCTTAATTTAATGAGTCATAAACATCTAATAAGCTACTCTATGGCATTTGATAGGTAGTTACTCAAAAAAAGGACCATTAACTAATAGTTAGTTTCTCATTTGATACTTGACTGTTTTCTAAATTAACTAATGATTAGCTACTCTATCACATGTGGTAATTACCAAGAACTGTCCATTAAGGAACTCATTTGTTCCTCATTATTTCTCTCAGTCCTTATCCATTAAGTAATTGTTAACTAATGATTAGCTACTATATGACATTTGATTGAGAGTTACTTAAGAACCAACCATTAACTAATAGTTAGTTGTTCATTTGCTCCTCATTAGTTCCCTTAGGAACTACTCTTTTCTTTGTGTACGTTACTGTAAAGTATTACCTTTCTTGTTTTTGCTATGAAGTCACTACCATTTTTTTTCGTGATGCACATCTCCCCACATTTCTTTAAGTATGGGTGTGACATTTTTTTTTTCTTTTGTTGAAATATGATTTTCTGTAAGTGACACTGTTCTATCTATACTGTACACACTTCTGTTGTACTTACTAATGCAGCATCTAGTACGAGGTACTTTGTAGGAAACATATTTAAATTCTATCCATCCCAACTATTTTGTAATTCACACCAAGAACACTCTATTCATGCAATGACTGGCTAGGTGTAAAATAAACTTTTATTTATTATCCTCAACCACTTCCTTCACTTTGGTGTGTACAAGAAAGGGTAACACTATGACTCTTCATCTCTGTATTCATGGTGTAACGTATGTCTTTCCCTTTTTCATTTTATTTTGTTGAGGGTATGGGCTCAGAGATGATGGCAGTGAGGGTGTGTTAAAGTGATTGGGAATGTGTGTGTGTGTGTGTGTGTGTGTGTGTGTGTGTGTGTGTGCGTGTGTGTGTGTGTGTTAACAAAACAGTAAGTAAGCAGTCACTGTTCTATTAATGCTCATAGCAAGCCTCAGTCCTCCTCCTTCCTTTTGTTCCTTCCTCTCCCATGTTTTCTAATCTAATATTGACCTCCCACTAATTCTCTCCCTTGTCTTTGTGTGATGCCTCATCATCTTTTTATTGAACAGACCCCATCAATCTCCACTGAAGACTGCTGAGCCACTATAGGAGGAGGGGGGAAGGATTCAAAGAGGAACATAAGAGAATCAAAGAGACACGTAAGAGAATCACAGAGAAAGTAATTGGGAATTGGGAGAAACAGATATGATCATTTATTATGTCCTACTGTTATTTGTAGATATCAGCGATTATCTGACTTGTTATTACACATTATCAAGGCACATATTTTTTATTGCATGAATGAGAAACTGACATTTTCTCCATGTCATCCCATTGCTGTTTGACAACGGTGATGACCACAAAGAGAGAAAAACAGCTTGTTGCAAACCAGTAGACAGTATGAAAATAGAAGCTCTTCAATACTTGACCCCTGCATAAGTAGTAATCATGTTGTACATATGAAAGTGCTGTCATAACAGCTGTTGTTTGGCTTAAATAAACAGCAAGCATTATGATGATGACTGCAGCAGGTGGAAGAGGGGTGGGAGTAGGGCAGAACAGTTCATATGCACCAGTGTATAGGCACTGGCACACGTGCAGTGAACGGATCATAAGTTGGGTTCAAGTGTTAGGCAACTCAGGAAAGAAACTGACAAGAGAGCAAAATGCATTACACATTTTAGATAGATTTCAAGAGTGTAAACTGCAGAGTGTCACATCTGTAACACCAAAGTTAAAGGCACAGAATAGAATGGGTACTTTGTAAAGCATTACTGTTCTTCATTTTCTTACCTGCTATCCAAAAGAGGTTCCCAACCCAGGGTCAAGGTCTGTCACAAGATTAATCTGAAAGGTTGTTAGATAATTGAGGGCCTGTGTCTACATTGCTTTTCTCTTGAGCAGAAAAATTGTGGCCGGTTGCTGGGGAGTGCTTCATCCTAACACTTCATGAAAAAAAGCACCCCCAGCAATTTTTTTAAATGATGTGCTCTGCCTGGGTATGTTTCTATGACAACATTTACATTAGCTAGACAGCTGATGTAATGCTACATTAACAGAGGGTTGATCATACAGTCAACTCACAACAAGCTTTGAAAGTGAATGGTGATAAAAACCCAACACTCACAGCCCAATATCACAAATGACAATTTGCCTGACAGGGCTTTACAGCATAAGACATCCTCTCTGTCCTTTGGACCCTCGCAGTGGATAAGGAAAAACTCCCCCAAAAACCCAAAAACCCTTTAATGGGGAAAAATGGTAGAAACCTCAGGAAGAGCAACTGAGGAGGGATCCCTCTTCCAGCATGGACAGAGCAATAGATGTTGCACAGAACAGATCAACATGATAAATTAACAGTAATCCATATGACATAGTAGGACAGAAAGAGAGACAGAGACAAAGAGAAATGCAGGACAGACAGTAATGACAGTAGCTTACAACAACATTAATGAAAGTAATAATATTATAATTATAGTTCTGGTTACTGTGGTACAATATGTTGAAAGTATATATTAATATATGATAGTATACATATGTGCCAATAATCATGTGTATAATAACAGTAGAAGTATGACTAATGATAACAGCAGCATCAGGAGGCATCTAGCAGGACCACAGCGGCAGTACAACCACACACGTCATACTATCCAGGCACCGCCACAATAAAAATTAACCTGCGAGACAGTGGAGCACAAAGGCTCCGGATAAGAAGCCGAGTTATGGACATGCGGTATGGCCGAGTTAGCAAGATGCAGTAACAGGACATGAGTGTTAGCAAAAGGGAGAGAGAGAGAGAGAGAGAGAGAGAGAGAGAGAGAGAGAGAGAGAGAGAGAGAGAGAGAGAAGGAGAGAGGGTGCCGGGTGTATTATAGGAGGTCCTCCGGCAGTCTAGGCCTATATAGGTACAAGGCAAGCCTGAGCTGGTCCTAACTATAAGCTTTATCAAAGAGGAAAGTCTTAAGTCTAGTCATAAATGTGGAGACGGTGCCTGCCTCCCGGACCGCAACAGGAAGATGATTCTACAGGAGTGGTGTGTGATAGCTGAAAGCTCTGGCTCCTGATCTACTTTTGGTAACTTTAGGGACCACCAGTAACCCTGCATTCTCAGAGCGCAGTGTTCTGGTGGGATAATACGGCACTATGAGGTCTCGAAGATATGATGGAGCCTGACCATTTAGAGCTTTATAAGTTAGGAGTAGGATTTTAAATTCAATTCTGGATTTTACAGGGAGCCAGTGCAGAGAAGCTAAAACAGGAGAAATGTGTTCTTAATAAGTCTTTAAAAACTCTCCAGCTAATTCAGAACGCAGTGGCACGTGTACTGACAGGAACTAAGAGGCTAAGAGGCGAGAACACATTTCTCCCGAAAAGATGCAGAAAATTTGGTCCACGCTTTTGTTCCCTATAGGCTGGATTACTGTAATTCCCTATTATCAGGTAGCTACCTGATAATAGGGAATTACAGTAATAGTAGTAGTAGTAGAATTAGTAGTAATCAGGATAGGCCTAATTTTCGCAATATTACGCAGAAGAAAAATGCAGTCCGTGAAGTTTGTTTTAAATGAGAATTAAAAGACAAATCTTGATCAAATATTACTCCGAGGTTTCTTACGGTAGTGCTAGAGGCCAGAGGAATGCCATCCAGAGAAACTATGTCATCAGATAAAGAGTCTCTGAGTTGTTTGGGCCCAAGAACAATAACTTCAGTTTTGTCTGAATTTAACATTGGGAAATTGGAGCTCATCCAGGTTTTTATGTCTTTATGGCAATTTTGAAGTTTAGTTCATTGATTAGTTTCTTCTGACTTCATCGATAAATACAATTGTGTATCATCTGCATAGCAGTGGAAATTTACAGAGTGATTTCTTACGATGTTACCTAAGGGAAGCATGTATAGAGTGAATAGGATTGGTCCGAGCACAGAACGTTGTGGAACTCTGAAACAAACTAGTATTTAGAGATGATTCATCATGAACATGAACAAACTGAAAACGATCAGATAAATAAGATTGAAACCAGCTTAGTGCAGAACATTTTAGGTCAATTAAATGTTCCAGTCTGTGTAGCGGAATTTGTTATTAAAGTTATTAAATAATGATCTGATAGCGAGGGATTCTGAGAGACTGTTAGGTTATCAATTTCAATTCCATACGTCAGTACTAGAGTGGGTTTATGTACACCCTGACTGAAGCCAATGGAGTATAATAATGAGATAAACGTGGTAGTCAGGAGTCCTAATCAACGTCAACATGAATGTTAAAATCACCTACAATAATAACTTTGTCTGACTTAAGAACTAAACTGGATAAAAACTCTGAAAATTCAGATACAAATTCAGAATACGGTTCGGGAGCATGGTACACTATTTCAAATAAAAGTGGCTGCGAGGTTTTCCAGGTCGGATGTAAAAGACTAAGAACAAGGCTTTCAAATGAATTATAATTTAGTATAGGTTTAGGGCTGATTAATAGACCAGAGTTAAAAATGGCTGCAACTCCCCCTCCTCGGCCGCTGCCTCGAGGAATGTGGGTATTATTATGACTGGGAGGAGTGGATTCATTTAGACTGACATATTTGTCTTGACACAGCCAGGTTACAGTGAGGCTGAGTAAATCAATATGATTATCTGATATTAATTTGTGTACTAACACTGCTTTCGATGATAGAGACCTGATATTTAACAGTCCACATTTAATTCTCCTGTTTTGTCTTTCTGTCACAGAAGAGGTTTTAATTTTTATGAGGTTGTTATGCACAACTCCTCTTTGTTTAATTTTAGATTTACATCATTTAGTTGGTCGGGGGACAGACACCGTTTGTGGGTGGGTAACTGCACTAGAAGCTCAGAGAAGTGTGTAGGAATGCGACTCTGATTCCTGGTCTCAACTCTGGGTTGTCAGGGTTTTGAATTATGAATAAACATGGCCAGGTTCCTAGATATGAGAGCAGCTCCATCCAAAGTGGGATGAATGCCGTCTCTCCGAATAAGACCAGGTTTTCCCCAGAAAGTTTGCCAATAATTAACGAAACCCACATTGTTTGCTGGACACCACCTGGACAGCCAGCGATTAAATGATGTAACCTGATCTCACAGAAATACGTGAAATGACCACGACCTCTTAACACCGTATTCCGTGGTGGCAGCACATAATGGGTTGAAATTACGTGCCGGTACCACGGAAACAATGTCAATGTAAATTCAATTAGGATCCTTTCCTGTGGTGGACACACAAATTCCCTGATTCAACAATGTCACGTCAACCTCGTTTTCCTCAATGATATCTTTAACATTCCTGTATACACACAAAAACATGAAAGTGTCCTTGATAACTCAACAACATGAATTTAATGTCAAGGCCATAAAATAAAATAAATGCATTATAACTCAGCAACGAAAGGGGTACAGACATGGGACCAACTTTTATAGAGAGCTCTTGACCTCACCTATCATGTGAGTGTAGTCAACAACTGGGGGTGCTGTCACATATGGGTAAAATATGGATAAAATTATTTTTTTCACCCATTTAGAAATTAGATATTTAAAATCTCATTACACAAGTGTATTTACCACCCCCTCAAAGTCCACAGCGTACTCTTAATTCAGTATTTACAACTTCCAAATCTAGGAAAAACACAAACGGTGTTTTTGGGACAGTAGGTTTATTGCTGCTTGTAAAATAGAGTTGTAAAATAGGGTTGTAAAAATGAATGTATCTAATATCTCGTAAAGCCCAACTAGTAATTACACTGCACCTAGATCAACTATGTTAAGAAAAAAAGCAAGGATGTCGGCTAATTTCAGATATTTTAGATAGTACTCTAGAAATGGCGTTTTTGGGACGGTAGGTTTTTTGTGGCTTGTTGTAAAATAGAGTCGTAAAAAGATGCTGTTGGGAAGAGGAGGAGCTAAATATGATCATTGGCAATAATTCATAATTATTAATATTAATTATGGATTATTAAACTATTTGATTAATTAATTAATAATTAATTAATTATTGCATAAGCATAATAATCAAATTAGCTTACAGCGGGCACCACCGGGAAAACCCGACCAATGATCAGACGTAAATTCAGTCTCAAGAGTGTTCACTTAGGAAGCTAATTCTAGGAGATATCAGCAACTATAAGATGAACAGGAAGGAGTGGAGCTCAGGCACTGACTTTGTCAACCAGCTTCATCACAGTATACAATGAAAAACCAGAGCAACCTCTCTTTGCAGTATAACAGGGTTTATTCACACTGATGACATTAATTTACAACCAACATCAACATTGCTCTATAAACCCTATCAACTGTAAAACATTACTGAATCATGCGTGTGTGTCTGAGCGAGTGCATGTGTGAGAGAGAGAGAGGCGTGTGAGCGTAGCAAGATGGCAGCTGTGACGCTGCAAGCTACGTCACGCAATGGCGGCTCGCCAAGAAAGCACGTGACTCAAAAAAAGGAGGGGAGCCGGTAGAGAGGGAAGTTCAAATTGCTAAGTGTAGGTTAGTGGAAGAGAGGAAGAGAGAAAGGGAAGCACTCAGAAGTGTGGTCACGCAGGCGGTATTGAGATGCAGTAACCCGTCTGTGTTACGCAGAGACACGCTCGGCTCAGCTGGTGAGCGGCGTGAATCTGGACATTGAACCAACACAGCCAAAGTACTGATCAATCCCGCGTGCGGGGCGACACAATAGCGGTCCGACGAGGTCGGATCACTACGTATTACAAGTAGACACAAACGGGCAGAAGAATAACAGACAGCAGCAACACAGGCAATATTTTTACAATATCAATGCAGCCAAAATCGGACGCGGCGGTCCGTATCAACAAGCCCTTACAAAACTTAAAAAGAAAACACACTAACTAATATCTGCCCAGAGCTAAAGCCTCTTACTGTTGCAGAAGGTGGAGTGATGTGTCGGTCGTTCCTCGTGCGTCCTTTGTTACGGCAGAGGTGAAGTGGTTAGCGGCTCACAGCGGCTAACGGGTCCTCGGCGAGGGGGGCAAGTCTCTGGCGAGGCGAGTTAATTCCGGCTCGTAGCAGGGAATCACTCGGGGAAAGAAGGGGGTCCTTGTCCTTCTTCTTGAAGCAGGCAGTCCTTGTTATCTACCAAACTTCGCATCCGCGGGCATCCGGGTGAGAGGGTCAATCCGTGGTCTCGTACCGGGCTACTCTGTGTTCCTCGGCGCACAGAGTGAGGGAGAGGAGAGGAGATCAGCTCGACCAGTGAGGGAAATCCGTAGGCCTAAAACGCGTCTAACTGTGCACAGTAATAACTCTTTCTAAAGCGTTCGCCATGTGGGACGAGTTGCTAAGCTTTAGGAACAGTTGTGGGTACTTCTATTGGCTATGAGGATCACAGCCAGAAGCGCTTCCTCAGGTACGCTTTGTGATGATATACCCGGCGTGGCGTCGCCATCGGGGTTGGCCATGGCGGATTTCACCGGCACAACAGATACATCTACTGATTATATCAAATGTCTAGTAAAGCCGAACTAGTAATGACACTGCACCTAGATGAAATATGTTAAGAAAAAGTAAGGATGATGGTTAATTTCAGATATTTTAGCAAGTTCTCTAGAAACGGTGTTTTTGGGACTGAATATTTGAATATATCAAATATCTACTACAGCCGAACTATCATGTTATTATTATTATTATTATTATTGGTGTGAAATTATAACAGAGGAATATATTTGTTGTTTTAATATCAAGAACACTTTTGTGTTTTTGTGTGTACACAGGACATTGCTGAATCAGGGAATTCATGTGTCCACCACGAAAAAGGATCCTAATTGATTTTACATTGGCATTGTTTCCGTGGTACCGCACATAATTTCAACCCATTACGTGCTGCCACCACGGGAGGCAGTGTTAAGAGGTTGTGGTCATTTCACATATTTTTGGGAGATCAGGTTGAAATGATGACATGCGGCTAAACATGTCATCAGTGGTCAGATTTGGGAGGGGTCCAGAGAAAACTAAGGAGTCCGACATATTGCGTATTCACACAGCGAGGCAACATTAATTTAAGTGCCCTCCGATTGGCATAACCGGGTGTCATTGCTGCCTACACTGAATAACAATCTTATTAAATCTACGTTTAGCCTTAGCCAGCAGTTTTAAATTTGACTCAATGTCCCCCGCTCTGGCCCCAGGGATACATTTGACTATGGCCGCTGGTGTTTGGAAACTTCATGTTTCTCAAAATAGAGCTGACAATAACCAGAGTTTTCTCCTCAACGGGTGTATCGCTGAGTGGGGAAAAGCGGTTAGAAACATGAACAGGCTGGTGGTGAACTGTGGGCTTTGGCTTGGAACTACGCTTTTCCCGGACAGTTACCCACAGGGGTTACCAGGGGACCGCTAGCAGAGGCTATGCTATCTGGCTTTGCACTGGCTACAGGGGGCTGGCTAACTACCGCAGCTATTGATTGGTTTTCCATGGTGCAGAGCCGCACTTCCAATTCACTGAGCCTTGCCTCCAATGCAGCAAACAAACTTGTTACATTACCACTGTTGCTAAAGGAGGCAGAGGCATAACTAAATATCTGGCACACCAAGCAAGAAAGAGCAGAGGGAGAAGCCATCGCTAACTGTAGCTAATGTAGCTATCAAGGCTAATAACATGCAAACAACAGCTGGGATTAGTCGTAAAAAAGAGGATAGCTATAAGTGCTTGAACAGAACTAGTGTCGGTTAAGACTTGAATTAGCAACTGAAGTGGGGAAAAACAGAAAGCAATCTGGTAGGAGTTCGCTAGAGTAGCACAGAGATGCAATCACAGAAACACATGGACACAACACGCTTACCGCAGTACGTCAGCACGTCAGCCATTCAATTATGTCCACCAATCTGCTCCCAGAAAATGAGCTTTCCTATCTTTGTTGTGGCAGTAGACAGTAGCCTAGCTAATGAAGTGGAATTAAAGTCACTCAGTTTCTTTTTAAAAAGTTCTGAGATTTTCACCTGGAAGCGCTTGAGGCAGCTGTACATTCTTTCTGCTCATTGGGAACTATTGAAAAAAGATGCCCACGCTAAGGAAAAAATGCTGTGTGGACACCGGCCCTAATGGAATCTTTTCATCTTTGCTGTGGAAAGTGACAAAGATCCTCAAAAACTCAAAAACTCAAATTGTTATTAAGTTAGGTTTTCAAGAAGAGTTTTATATACAGTAAGGACCTCTTTTTTTGAAAATTGCCTGGACCGTTATATAATACACCTCATGGTGCAACATGGACATATAATACACCTCACAGTGCAACATGGACACATCATCAGTGAAGGACCTGGCGTCATTGGGTGTGTCTTATCTTCAGACACCCTCTTCCAGGCGACCCGGCCGGGGGTGATCAGTCCCAGACCTGTGTCCAGGTAGCTAACCGTGCCATTCGTCACCCCTCTTAATCCAGAGCCACTGGGAAGCCTTCTCAGCGGCTTCCAGGATGTTCTTGGTGGCTCATTGTCTTTGCTGCCCATAGATCCCTAAGAGTCCCAGGACCCGGTGTAGAGATTGCCCTGCAAAGCCCCTGCAGCCTACTTCGACAGGCTCTAAGCGAGCCTTCCACCCCTGCCTCCGACACTCTGCTACCAGAGAAGCATATTTGGCTCTCTTTCTCTCTCGTGCCTCTTCCATTCTGTTTTCCCAGGGGACAGTTAACTCCAGCAGCACCACTTGCCTGGTTGTCCTGGACACCAGGACCATGTCTGGCCTGAGTGTGGTCAGTGTAATCGTGTCTGGGAACTTCAACTGTCTTCCAAGGTCGACTAGGAACTGCCAGTCTCTTGTTGTTGAGAGAAGCCCTCCCTGGGTCTTTCGATGGGGTTGAGGCTTCTCCCCGACAAACCTTAGAAAAAATTTAAAATGTTTATTTTCTGTGATATTGTGTTGTCGTGACTGTAGATTTTATGACCCATGTACTGACAGAAAAAAGAAGTGCAGAAAGCTCACCATACCAGTTGTTGGGGATTGACCCTTTAAAACTGGTGAGTTGAGATATTGACCACTACAGGGCTCCAGCCCTGTAGTGGTCAATATCAGGGAACACACAGTCATTGATCAGATTTAAGCTCTTAAATGGCAGAACGAGAAACTGTACATGGTGCAACATAGGAGTGCATAAACACTCAGTTTCTGAAATAAACAGAAAAAAACTAACACACATCAGAGTTCTTACGAATAACCAGCATTAACTAAAGGCATTTATACATCATCATATATGTTCTGCATACATTCTATCAGTGGCGGCTGCTGGTTTTTCAAACAGGGGAAGCTCACTTTAAGTTTACATCATAAAATTTGTCATATTGTAGTGAGGCAGTAACTTATAAAAGGTATATTTAATTGAAGCCGTTTTCAACCACAGTCATGCCGTAGAACCACAGCATAACACACCTCAAAGATTTTCAGATGGGTTTAAACACCTGAATTGTGTACAAATGGTGAAATTGAGCTATATTACTTATGGAAATAAGGAACTCCAGACGGCACTCTGTTAGAAGACTCCACTCGCCGATGCCGGTGTGTAATTCCAAAGCGCTGTCAGTCACAAAGGGGTTCCGCCTTTTAGACAATTCCACCAATCATCATGCATACACAGAGTGTCCTCTTCTGCCTACCACTCCATTAGGTCCCAGGGAAGCTGAGCCTCCCTGGAAATGACGAGTTTGTTGCATTTATCCAATGACTGTCTCGCTTTGCTGCATGAAAAAAATCTAATCAGCGCTGTCTCATAGGAATTCTTTGAGGCTCCGCCCACTGTGCTGACACAAGAATGTATGACAGGGAGGTCGTATTTGAAAACTGGTGATAAACAGCTGACGTTTGAACATCATTGTCATGATGTTAAACGCATCCTAGCGCACGCTTAATGCAATGTAAATTCTTATTTTAATGTAAATTCAATAGTACATATTTGACCATTTCTTTAATGAAATTTTAGGGGAAGTTCAGCCTCCCTTGTTGTCTCAGAGCAGTCACCTCTGCATTCTATGTGAATACCAAACTACATACAAACTGTGCCAGTCGCCACTATTGCTTTAGCCTCACACAGAAACCACATTAACAGTGCATCCACAATCACAATGGTACAGGCAAGCTAGCTAGGCTACTCAGTTAGCTCAACATTGGGCTAATATACAGGCAGGTTAATTACTGCTTCAAACCTTACCAACATGACAACAGTGCAACACATCTAACATCATTAAATACAGGGAAATAACCAAGCCATTTCGCCATATGAACACCTTAGCAGCAATAAACTTACATCATCAGTGACTTCTGCAATGGAGACGACTGCACTGCAGAATGCACAGAGTGAAAAAACGGAGGTAACCTGCAAAGCGTAATGGGTTTTCAAAATAAGAGTCTTTAACCATAAATGTCTACAAACATACAAAATAAGAGTCTCGGGACCAAAATGTCCATAAACATGAAGAATTCACAACACCAGGGATATGAACTGTCTCTTTTGCAGAGGGGAGTTTGGGGATTGCTACAAATTGTGCAGCTTTGGAGAACCAGTCTACAATGATGAGGATTGCAGTATTGCCTTGAGAGGGAGAAAATCCGGTTACAAAGTTGATGCCAATGTGGGACCAGGGGCAGCCAGGAACAGGAAGTGGTCTGAGCAGGCTTTCAGGTGGAGAATGGGTGGATTTATCATGAGCACAAATGGGACAGGCTAGAACAAAGGAGCAAGGATCTTTTTCCATAGTGGACCACCAGGTAGCCAACATCATAATTCCTTTCAGCGGAGGATAGATGCTAAAAGAAAAGGCCACAAGGTTGGAATCTGGAGAGTCTGCACCCCATCTCTGGGACAGCGCAGCTCCAACCCCAGTGTCATCAACATTCATAATGAACTGCTGGGCTGGATCTGGGTGAATGAGAATTGGGGCTGAAGTGAACAGGGATTTGGGTTTGTTGAATGCAGACTCAGCTTCTGGAGACCAACTGAGCTCGACAGAAGAGGAAGTCTGTTGGGTTAAATGGACAATGCAGCTGAAGCCCTAATGAACCTTCTGTAAAGTTTGCAATTCCCAAAAACCTTTGAAGTTCCTTTCTGTTTTCTGGCTGGGGCCAATCTGCCACTGTCTTGACCTTCTCTTTAGACTTTATCTGCCCACTCTTCATAATGAAAGCCAAAAAACTGACCTTGCTGGAGTGAAACTGACTTTTCACAGCTTTCACGTAGAGCTTGTCCTTGTCAGGGGTCTTTGGAGGATTTGACAGGCGTGGGCCTGGTGCTTGGAGAGGTCATAAGAGATCATCACGATGATGTCTAAGTACACAAAGGCAAATATTTTAAGGATTTCTGGTCAGCTATGACAAAGTACTCATTGTGGGGGTGTTGAACACTATCTTCCATTCATTACCCTTTTGGATATGCACTAGATGGTAGGCATTCCGTAGGTCCAATTTAGTGAAGACCATGGCCCCCAGCAGGGTGATAAAGGCAGAGTCAATGAGAGGCAAGGGGTGCCTATGTTTAACAGTAATGTTGTTGATGCTGTGGTAGCGAAAAGGCCAAGAAATGTCTGACAGTAATGATAAAGTTAGAAGCAAAACATGTATACTAAAATTGAATAATCCTGAATGGTCTCACTCTGGGGTAAAGTCTAAGAGCAGACTGACCTGGCAAACATTGTGATGGTGAGAGCAAAGTGACCTGGCAAATAATTGTGATGGTGAAACAAGTTCTGGGAAATGGCAGGAAAACACACACACACACACACACACACACGGAGAGTTAGGTATGATGTTTGTCTGAGGACGAGTATAAGAATGTTTGGTGAACTGCTCTACAGTGCTGTCTCATTGTTATAAGTTGTGTCCTCAATAAAATACTCGCAGAAGGCTGTGAATCGATTAAAGTCATATAAGTCTTTTTTCAACAATGCCCCTAAAATCAATGCAAGCGTTTAGTGAGTAATCTTTCTTGGAGACAAAGAAAAACCCTGCTCCCACTGGGGAAGACAAGGGCCGGATAATAACTATAACCAGTGACTCATGGGTGTAAGTCTCTGGGCCTCCTCTCGGCTGTGACAGGCTGTATATTCAACTGACAGGAGAGGAACACCAAGAAGAAGGTCAGTGGCACAGTCATATGGCCTATGTGGTGGCAAAGCAAATGGCTTGCTATTGCTGAATACCTCTCCCAAATCATGGTAAATCATAGGTATTGCTTACAGGTCTGGTGTTTAAGGTGTAGAGGTAGATGAGGTATGGATGCTCCCTTCAGGAGGTAAGGCAGGCTGACAGCATGACAGTGTGTGCTCCAGCTAACAATCCTCCCCACAGACCAGTCAACTACAGGGCTATGCTTAGAGAGCTAAAGATGACCAAGAAGCGGTGTGAAAGGGGCAGTTATAATGTTGAAGCTAATAGTTTCATGGTGATTGCTATACAAAATGAGTGTAAAAGGCTCAGTACAGTGGGTTACCTTGGCCAGCAGTCTGCCATCCACAGCAAAGGTGGTCTCATTCCAGGTTGTAGTGCCACCTGCTGGTCTTGGAAATTCTCCTCCACCCCAGAATCAATCAAGGTAAGGAGAAGGAGGGAGAGAAGCTGACAACAGAGGGTGGCAGGGATCTCGAGTCAGGGCTTTTGACTAGTGGAGGATTTGGTCTGTCTCACCAGTACCCCCTCATTTACTGATGAGCCCTGACATTTGGCCATGTAGGACAAGTAGAAAGAAAATGTCTCTGTCTTTGCCACAATAAGTACCCACCCACCTGTCTGCACTGAAGATGCTCATCTTAAGTGAGTTAAGCTCTGCCCCACTGCATTTATTCCTCTGAGCAGTAAACCTACTGAGGAGAGAGAGTGTTAGGCTAACCAGTGATTAACCCTGGGTTTATAGCACAGGAATCCCACAGATGTGGTGTAACTGGGTCTGGGAGTGTGGGAACAGCAGGCTGAGGAGAAGATCATGGAACTGATGAAGTCTGAAGTGAGAGTTAAGCAGAAACTTGGTGGGTTAATTCAGAATTTTGCTGAGTGGGGGACTGATTGGATTTTTAAAGTCAGCAGATACTTTGGTCATGGTGGCCAGGCAGTGCTCCTTGGCTGGGGACAGTTCTTTGGACCAAAGAGGGTTCTGCGGTCCATCCTGACCAGACTGTTCAGTTTTAACGACTGTAGATTTCAGAACCCACAGCATAGACAAAAACAAGGAGGCAGAGTTTAGTTGAAAACAGAGTTTATTAAGGACAACATTCAGTGGTTGTATTTTTTTTCTGGTAGAGGGTTCTTTGTTGTTCTGGGCTGAGAAAAAAATATACTTTGGTAGTGTTGTGAACACATCGCACTGTGTCAGATGCCCCAAAAGCTGGGGGCCCTTTAAGATAGACTGCAGTGGAAAGAAGAAGAGGGGGGAGCAGAGAGGGAGAGAGATAAAAGAAGGAAGGCTCCAGCAGGAGTTGCTACCAAATGCTGGCCACCAGTTTAGTTAGCGATAAAAAATAAAAATGCTACATAGCTAATGTTTGCAATACATTATCATCATCGTCTCTTTCCAGAAATCAATTGTTAACTCTTACAGCCTGACAGGTGCATTATGTGTCAAAATTCACATGTCCACACACATAAGTCTTGTTTGAATAACACATGAACTCTCACAACGCTGAAGCTGGCATCCGATTCCAGCTTTGGATTCACTGATAGAATGGAAATTTAAAGGAAAATATTAATCTGCTTTTTCCAAATCCTCCTTAAATAACAGTAAAAGGACATACATATTATCAACTTGATGTTATTAAAGTATTGCAGATAAGTAGTGGTTTGAACGTTATGACTGATATATTATTGTGTATGACATCATAACAGTCAGTTAGTTTAGTCCAGTGGTTCCCAACCTCAGGGTTGGGCCCCTCCAAATCACCAGATAAGTCTGAGAGGTTGTCAGATGATGAATGTGAGAGGAAAGAGGAAAGATAAAGTAGTGATGCATGAATCCATATTTTAATACATGCACTGAAAAATACGTTGTGCTATTGTTTTTTTTTTTTGAAGGTGGAGAGAATAGCAATGCAAGAGACACTAACATTGAGAAATGAGCAAGAGAAGCCCACTATTCCAGAGCAACCTACAGGTGAGATATATTTTTGTAAATTTATATTAGAAATTATTATTAAATACATTCTTATTTCATAGATATTAGTTAACCAGCTTGTACAATGTTGTCCAATAGTGTTTTTGTCCATCAAGCTGCCTCCCCAACATACTGCAGCATAGAAGAGTACACCACTTGTGATAGAACATGGTCAGCATCTCCACACACACATTAAAGGACCTCAGTGTCTGCAGGAAGAACAAGCTGCCTCTGCCCCCTCCTGTACAGGGTGTCAGTGATAGAGGACCAGTCCAGCTTCTCACTCAAGAGGACCCCCAGGTATTTGTAGGTGTGCACCACCTCAATGTCCTCCTCATGTATGGAGACTGGTTGATGGGGTGACCTCTTCCTTCTGAAATCCACCACCATCTCCTTAATTTTGGTTGTGTTCAGGTGGAGACAGCACTTGCCCTGAAGGCATCCACAAGGTCCCTGTACTCCCGCTCCTTATCGCTCCTGATACAAGCCACAATAGCTGTGTCCAGAGTACTTTTGTATGTGGCAGGACTCTGAGTTGTACTTTAAGTTCGCTACGTAGAGTGTGAACAGGAACGCCGCTAAAACAGTTCCCATGGAGCACTAGTGCTGCTCCAGACCATCCCAGAGACACAGCTTCCAAGCCTGACATACTGAGGCCACTCTGTCAGGTAGTCTGTTATCCAGGAGGTCAGGAAGCAATCTACTCTCATCCTCAAACCGGTCTTTTAGTATGGGGGCCTGGATAGTATTAAACGCACTTTAAAAGTCAAGATAAAGGATCGTAACACAACATCCCGGCTCCTCCTATTAGGTGTAGGCCTGATGCAGCATGTAAAGAACCGCATCTTCCACTTCAATGTGCTCCTGATAGGCAAACTGGAGGGGGTCCACAGCATCAGTGACTTCTGACCTCAGGAAACTGAGGACCAGGTGCTCGAGGGTCTTGATAATGTGTGATATGAAGGCCACAGGTCAGTAGTTACTTAAAGCAACACTTACCTTTCTGGAAATTTTGTGCTTTTCTTTGTTTAGGTTAAAATGCTATTAATGAGCTGATGGCACACTAAAATGTAAGTGAATTCCACCAGAAATAAAAATACATAATTATACCATTCTCATATGGCTCTTAACCGTAACCCAATCATTGTATGCGGACCAAAGTGTCCTGTCTGTCTTCCCCACGTGGAAGCCTCCGACTGACGTAACTGCTTGTGTAAGTTTCAAAACTCCGGAGTTGCGTTTGACTGTGACAGTTAACGTTATGTTTAGTTTGCTTCTAATATAACATGTAATGTTATTTATGACATCACAGCATCCAGATGCTAACAGCTAACACTGGCCTACTGTAGCGTAGCCTCTGAAACATTAACGCTATCTTCCGTGTGCGCTTCCACGTACTAGTAACGTTAAGGCTACTATCTTCTGTTTCTGTTTGGGGTTTTTTTGTACAGAAGTGGTTGTTTACATTGATACATCCCTAAAGTCTCCAAAAGTAGATCAGGAGCCAGAGCCTTCAGCTATCAGGCTCCTCTCCTGTGGAATCATCTTCCTGTTACGGTCCGGGAGGCAGACACCGTCTCCACATTTAAGACTAGACTTAAGACTTTCCTCTTTGATAAAGCTTATAGTTAAGGCTGGCTCAGGCTTGCCCTGTACCAGCCCCTAGTTAGGCTGACTTAGGCCTAGTCTGCCGGAGGACCCCCTATAATACACCGGGCACCTTCTCTCTCTCTCTCTCTTTCTCTCTCTCGTATTCTATTACTGCATCTTGCTAACTTGGCCATTCTGGATGTCACTAACTTGTCTTCTTCTCCAGAGCCTTTGTGCTCCACTGTCTCAGATTAACTCATATCGCTGTGGTGCCTGGACAGTGTGACGTGTGTGGTTGTGCTGCTGCCGTGGTCCTGCCAGATGTCTTTTGCTGCTGCTGCCATCATTAGTCATTAGTCATACTTCTACTGTTATTATACACATATGATTATTGTCACACATGTATACTGCCAGATATTAATACATACTTTCAACATATTGTACCACAGTAGCCAGAACTATAACTATAATATTATTACTTTCAATAATGTTGTTGTGAGCTACTGTCATTACCTGCATCTCTCTCTCTCTCTCTCTCTCTCTCTCTCTCTCTCTCTCTTTCTGTCTCATTGTGTCATACGGATTACTGTTAATTTATGCTGATCTGTTCTGTACGACATCTATTGCACGTCTGTACGTCCTGGAAGAGGGATCCCTCCTCAGTTGCTCTTCCTGAGGTTTCTACCGTTTTTTTTCCCCGTTAAAGGGGTTTTTTTGGGGGGAGTTTTTCCTTATCCACTGTGAGGGTCATGAGGACAGAGGGATGTCGTATGCTGTAAAGCCCTGTGAGGCAAATTGTGATTTGTGATATTGGGCTTTATAAATAAAATTGATTGATTGATTGATTGATTGATATCTAACGTTAGCACTGTAACCTTATTCTAAAACTCAACAGTCATCTCTGACTCTGGTTGAATTTTAAAACTCTGGGTTGCGTTGACTGTCGTGGTTGTAAGGTTACACTCGCTCTCCTCTTCCATGTATCTAACGTTACCTTGCCAACGCCTACGTCTATCATAGACATAATGAGGACATAATGGAGGAGGGGGGAGTAGGCCTTTGGAGGGAGGTGGAGTTGCAGGAGGAGGGGGATGGGACTTTGGATGGAGGCGGGAGTTGTGGACGTTCAATTTTTTTCTAAATGCTGTGTGAAATGCAAGAAAGGTAAGAGTAGCTTTAACTCGGCCTGGAGCCCCACTTTGGGCACTGGTACAAGACAAGATGTTTTCCACTGCACTGGGACTTTGCCTGTTTGACGAATCCTGTTAAAGGGTCTTTGATGAGCCTCGGACACACTCCAGCCGGGTCTGCAGCTTTCTCTGTATGCAGTTTCCTGAGCTCTGCCCTACCTGTAGCTGCAGTAGTGGGGGAGGGGCTACTTCCAGGTGACAGTGGAACAGGAGCAGCAGCAGCAGCAGGTGACTCTGTGGAAGGGAAGATGGATGCAGGGATATGGTGATCTCCATCAAACCTGTTAAAGGCCAGGTTGAAGTTGTCCACATCACCATCCATAACCTGGCTATTCTTCTTTGAATAGCCTGTGATGTTCCTCATTCTCTTCCACACCTCTCTGATGTTGTTCTGCTACAGCTTACTCTCCACTTTTCTTTTGTAGTCCACCTTTGAATGTCTCAGTCTCCCCTTCAGCTCATGCTGAACCTCCCCGAGCCTCTCCTTGTCCCCCTTCTTGAGCCCCACCTTTTTCTGGTTGAGGAGCTGCTTGATATTACTCTAAGCCCAGGGTTTAATTTTTTGGGACACAGCGTACAGTCTTTACTGGCATCACAGTGTCCCTGGAGAAGTTTATATATTCTGTCAGAATGACCAACCTCCTTTCCATGTCCATGTTGTTGTCCTGTGGCTCCAGTAGTACAGTCCAGTCTGTACATTCAAAGTCTAACAGTCCCTGAGAGGCTCACTGGTCTCCAGGGACCACTTCCTGACAGAGCAGGTGGTAACAGGTAACTTTAATACACAGGGTTTGTATGTAGGCTGGAGAGAGACCAGATTATGTTCTGATCTGCCAAGAGTTGGTAGGGCAGCAGCGCCATAGCCATCCTTGGGATTTCCATAAAACACACCCAGTGTCTTATTCTCCCTGGTGGGACAGTCCACATACTGAACAAACCCAGTTAGATGGGAGGAGAGAGCAGTGTTGTTAAAATCCCCTGTTATCGCAATGAATGCACTAGGGTGCTGGGTCTGAATTCTAGCAACAGTTTCATGGATGACATCACATGCCACTGCTGTTTCTGCCCGCGGTGGAATGTAAACAATAATGGCGACAATGTGTGAAAACTTCTGTGGTACATAATACATTTTAAGAACAACTGCCAACAGTTCAATATCCTGACAGCAGATCTTGTCCTTCACCGTAACATGATCAGGATGGCACCATTTATTGTTCACAAGCAGGATCAATCCCCACCTCTGTTTTTGCCACTCACCTTTGTGTCCCTGTCTGTTCACACAGTAGAGAAACCAGGTAGGTTCACAAAGGAGTCAGGCATGCTGTCACTCAGCCGTGTCTCTGTTAAGCACATGAGACTACACTCCCTGTACAGTCTTGGCTCTTCACCAGTGCCAGCAGCGCATCACACTTGTTGAGGAGCAAATTGACATTCCCAATAAGGACTGACGGCAGGAAAAGTTTATCTCTACCTCCTGGCCTTTAGCTTAGCTCCTGCTCTGCAGCCTTTGAACGGCGTCCTCAGCTCAGCCGGTATCTAACTCTGTAAGTAGTTCTTCTCAGAGCCAGAAGATCCTCCCTCGTGTACACAACTTTACTCATCACATTTGTAAGATTAACAATCATTAAAAAAAAAACAAACACTCAAACATGACTCGAAAACAGGAGCTACACAATTTCAATTTCAATTTCAATTTTATTTATAAATCCCGATATCACAAACAACAATTTGCCTCAGACGGTTTTACAGCATACAACATCCCTCACAGCGGATAAGGAAAAACTCCCCCCAAATTAAAATTAAATACCACACATCGCAACACAAAACCGCTTTGCTAGCTCAATCATGTTGTAACTAAGACATCCATTGGAAAAAATATTTTTTTCACGGACCGTTTAAGAGTTAATGAGTCAATACAGACACTGCTAACGGGGCTAACAGCTAACAGTTGTTAGCTTGGCTTAGGTTGTTAGTCCCTCCTAAGAGACACTAACAACTCAAATTACACATCAAATAAAATTTCTCCAAACATGTTTCTTGTTATTTTAGGTAGTTATTGTCACGCTAATGTATGTTCAAGTGTTCATTTCCCCAGATAAGTTGGTTTTAATTTGTTATTTGATTCTATAAACACAGTCTGACCATCTCAAGCTTTTATTTTGGTACTTCCGGTAACCAGCAGTGTGAATTTGCATATTAGCTAAATATTTAGTTTCACCCAGAACATTTAGATTTAGATTTAACATTTAACATTTAGATTTAGATTTAGATTTAATATTTAGATTTAGCATTTAGATTTAACATTTAGATTTAGATTTAATATTTAGATTTAACATTTAGATTTAGATTTAATATTTAGATTAAACATTTAACATTTAGGTGCCACATTTAATATTTAGCTTTAACTATTTAATATATTTCTAAGTTAACAAATATTGCTGTAAATGTGGTAAAAGGTGACGTTAAAAAATCCACAACACTTTCTTAAACGTTGTTTGAAGCTAAATGTGGCAAAATGTTGATGTTATTTTTAGCGTGAGCCACTTTACAAACGGCACCCCATACAAAATAACCCCTTTAACAGAGAAAAAAAAATGGTAGAAACCTCAGGGGCTCTGACGTGTGCGGTAAGCGAGTTGTGTCATTTCCGATGTTTCTGTGACAGCGTCTCTCTACTGCTCTAGTGAATTCTACTAGCCTGGTTTCTGCATTCTCACTTCAGTTGCTTTAACATCTATTTCCTGAGCTTAAATTCAGACAAAACTGAAATTATTGTTCTTGGCCCCAAACAACTCAGAGACTCTTTATCTGATGACATAGTTTTTCTAGATGGCATTGCTCTGGCCTCTAGCACTACCATAAGGAACCTCGGAGTAACCTTTGATCAAGATTTGTCTTTTAATTCTCATTTAAAACAAACCTCACGGACTGCATTTTTTCATCTGCGTAATATTGCAAAAATTAGGCCTATCCTGACCTGAAAAGATGCAGAAAAATTGGTCCACGCTTTTGTTACCTCAAGGCTGGATTACTGTAACTCTCTATTATCAGGTAGCTCTAGTAAGTCCTTAAAAACTCTCCAGCTAATTCAGAATGCAGCAGCACGTGTACTAACAGGAACTAAGAAATGAGATCATATTTCTCCTGTTTTAGCTTCTCTGCACTGGCTCCCTATAAAATCCAGAACTGAATTTAAAATCCTACTGTTAACTTATAAAGCTCTAAATGGTCAAGCTCCGTCATATCTTAGAGAGCTCATAGTGCCATATTATCCCATGTGCTCGGAGAATGCAGGGTTACTCGTGATCCCTAAAGTCTCCAAAAGTAGATCAGGAGCCAGAGCCTTCAGCTATCAGGCTCCTCTCCTGTGGAATCATCTTCCTGTTGCGGTCCGGGAGGCAGACACCGTCTCCACATTTAAGACTAGACTTAAGACTTTCCTCTTTGATAAAGCTTATAGTTAGGGTTGGCTCAGGCTTGCCCTGTACCAGCCCCTAGTTAGGCTGACTTAGGCCTAGTCTGCTGGAGTACCCCCTATAATACACCGGGCACCTTCTCTCTCTCTCTCTCTCTCTCGTCCTATTACTCCATCTTGCTAACTCGGCCATTCTGGATGTCACTAACTCGGCTTCTTCTCCAGAGCCTTTGTGCTCCACTGTCTCTCAGGTTAACTTGTATTACAGCGGTACCTGGATAGTGTGACGTGTGGTTGTGCTGCTGCCGTGGTCCTGCCAGATGCCTCCTGCTGCTGCTGTTATCATTAGTCATACTTCTACTGTTATTATACACATGATTATTGTCACATATGTATACTATCAGATATTAATATATACTTTCAACATATTGTACCACAGAAACCAGAACTACAATTATAATATTATTACTTTCATTAATGTTGTTGTAAGCTACTGTCTTACTGTCTGTCCTGCATCTCTCTCTCTCTGTCTCTCTCTCTCTGTCTCTCTTTCTGTCTCATTGTGTCATATGGATTACTGTTCTGTTAATTTATTATGTTGATCCATTCTGTATGACATCTATTGCACGTCTGTCCGTCCTGGAAGAGGGATCCCTCCTCAGTTGCTCTTCCTGAGGTTTCTACTCCCCCGTTAAAGTTTTTTTTTGGGGGGGAGGGGGGGGGGGGTCCTTATCCGCTGTGAGGGTCCTAAGGACAGAGGGATGTCGAGCCCTGTGAGACAAATTGTGATTTGTAATATTGGGCTTTATAAATAAAATTGATTGATTGATTGATTGATTGATTGAGGAAGAGCAACTGAGGAGGGATCCCTCTTCCAGGATGGACAGACGTGCAATAGATGTCATACAAAACAGATCAACATAATAAATTATCATTAATCCATAGACAAAATGATACATGAAAAGAGACAGACAGAGATGCAGGACAGACAGTAGAGACAGAAGCTTACAACAACATTAATTTAGGTAATAATATTATAATAATAATTACGGCTATTGTGGTACAATATGTTGTAGGTATATATTAATATATGATAGTATATGTATGTGCATGATGCATCAGGCAGGACCACGGCAGCAGCACAACCACATACGTCACACCATCCAGACATCGCTGTGATATGAGTTAACCTGCGAGACAGTGGAGCACAAAGGCTCTGGAGAAGAAGCCGAGTTAGTTACATGCAGTAGAGCCGAGTTAGCGAGATGCAGTAACAGGATATGAGTGTTAGCAAAGGAGAGAGAGAGAGAGAGAGAGAGAGAGAGAGAGAGACAAGGAGAGAAGGTGCTCGGTGTATTATAGGAGGTCCCCCAGCAGACTAAGCCTAGCTTATAAAGAAGTAGGTAGGCTATGACAACTAACCTTTCACTGGTCAGGATCAGTTTGACTGGGTCTATGTTATGTAGGGACAGGGTGTAAATTCATCAGGCTCAACCCACTGTAGTACTGAGTGCTATAGTCGGTAGAGCCTGTGTGAGATAGGTTACAAGGTTACGAGGTTACGATATCATTAACCTAGTGCTATTAGCATGGTCAGAGCCCTCTTCCGAGGGCACTGTTGCTCCTACACCATTCATTAAAGAGGGTGTCGGATGTCTGATGGTGGGAATCTGCCTCCTTATATTCTGTGGGTTTTGCACGTATTCGGATAGGCAACTCCTTATTGGCTGACATTTATGCTTTTCTCAGTCTGCAAATGCATGCTTATGGTTAGCAGGGTATTACCCAAAGAATCCAGTAGAGGGCTTTGCCTGTGCTAATAGAACTAGAGTTACGATATTGTAACCTTTGTTGTTACTCAGCACTTTGATACTCAATTCAATCAATCAATTTTATTTATACAGCCCAATATTACAAATCACAATTTGCCTCACAGGGCTTTACAGCATACGACATCCCTCTGTCCTTATGACCCTCGCAGTGGATAAGGAAAAACTCCCCCCAAAAAAACCCTTTAACGGGGGAAAAAAAACGGTAGAAACCTCAGGAAGAGTAACTGAGGAGGGATCCCTCTTCCAGGACGGACAGACGTGCAATAGATGTCGTACAGAACAGATCAGCATAACAAATTAACAGTAATCCACATGACACAATGAGACACAGAGAGAGAGAGAGAGAGAGAGAGAGATGCAGGTAATGACAGTAGCTTACAACAACATTATTGAAAGTAATAATATTATAGTTCTGGCTACTGTGGTACAATATGTTGAAAGTATGTATTAATATCTGGCAGTATACATGTGTGACAATAGTCGTGTATAATAACAGTAGAAGTATGACTAATGACTAATGATGGCAGCAGCAGCAGGAGGCATCTGGCAGGACCACGGCAGCAGCACAACCACACACGTCACGCTGTCCAGGCACCGCTGCGATATGAGTTAATCTGAGAGACAGTGGAGCACAAAGGCTCCGGAGAAGAAGCCGAGTTAGTGACATCCAGAATGGCCGAGTTAGCAAGATGCAGTAATAGAATACGAGAGAGAGAGAGAGAGAGAGAGAGAGAGAGAGAGAGAGAGAGAGAGAGAGAAGAAGAAGAAGAGAAGGTGCCCAGTGTATTATAGGGGGGTCCTCCGGCAGACTAGGCCTAAGTCAGCCTAACTAGGGGCTGGTACAGGGCAAGCCTGAGCCAGCCCTAACTATAAGCTTTATCAAAGAGGAAAGTCTTAAGTCTAGTCTTAAATGTGAAGACGGTGTCTGCCTCCCGGACCGTAACAGGAAGATGATTCCACAGGAGAGGAGCCTGATAGCTAAAGGCTCTGGCTCCTGATCTACTTTGGAGACTTTAGGGACCACGAGTAACCCTGCGTTCTCAGAGCGCAGTGTTCTGGTGGGATAATAAGGCACTATGAGCTCTCTAAGATATGACGGAGCTTGACCATTTAGAGCTTTATAAGTTAACAGTAGGATTTTAAATTCAATTCTGGATTTTACAGGGAGCCAGTGCAGAGAAGCTAAAACAGGAGAAATATGATCTCGTTTCTTAGTTCCTGTTAGTACACGTGCTGCTGCATTCTGAATTAGCTGGAGAGTTTTTAAGGACTTACTAGAGCTACCTGATAATAGAGAGTTACAGTAATCCAGCCTAGAGGTAACAAAAGCGTGGACCAATTTTTCTGCATCTTTTCGGGTCAGGATAGGCCTAATTTTCGCAATATTATGCAGATGAAAAAATGCAGCCCGTGAGGTTTGTTTTAAATGAGAATTAAAAGACAAATCTTGATCAAATATTACTCCGAGGTTTCTTACGGTAGTGCTAGAGGCCAGAGCAATGCCATCAAGAGAAACTATGTCATCAGATAAAGAGTCTCTGAGTTGTTTGGGGCCAAGAACAATAACTTCAGTTTTGTCTGAATTTAACATCAGGAAATTGGTGCTCATCCAAGTTTTTATGTCCTTAAGGCAATTATGGAGTTTAGTTAATTGATTACTTTCTTCTGGCTTCATTGATAAATACAACTGAGTATCATCCGCATAACAATGGAAATTTATAGAGTGATTTCTAATGATGTTACCTAAAGGAAGCATATATAGAGTAAATAGGATTGGTCCGAGCACAGAACCTTGCGGAACTCCAAAACAAACTTTGGTACGTAATGACGATTCATTATGAACGTGAACAAACTGAAAACGATCAGATAAATAAGATTTAAACCAGCTTAGTGCAGAACCTTTTAGGCCAATTAAGTGATCCAGTCTCTGCAGTAGAATTTGATGGTCAATTGTGTCAAACGCCGCACTAAGATCTAATAAAACAAGTACAGAGACGAGTCCTTTGTCCGAAGCAATCAGAAGGTCATTTGTAATTTTAACTAGTGCTGTCTCAGTGCTATGATGCACTCTAAATCCTGACTGAAATTCCTCAAATAAATTATTATCATGGAGAAAATCACACAGCTGGTCTGCGACTACTTTCTCAAGGCTCTTTGACATAAAGGGAAGATTATCTAATCTTCCCTTTATGTCAAATGGTCTATAGTTGGCTAACACCTCTGGATCCAGGGTGGGCTTTTTTAGTAGAGGTTTAATTACAGCTACCTTAAAAGACTGTGGTACATAGCCTGTTAATAAGGATATATTGATCATATCTAATATATGAGTGTTAACTAAAGGAAAGACCTCCTTAAGTAGCCTAGTTGGGATGGGGTCTAAGAGACACGTTGATGACTTGGATGAAGAAATCACTACAGTCAATTCTTGAAGAGAAATTGGGGAGAAGCAATCTAAATATATATTAGGTTTTACAGCTGTGTTTGAGGTTAGATAGGTACTATCTGAGGACAGGAGGTCATGAATTTTGCCTCTAATAGTTAGAATTTTGTCATTAAAAAAGCTCATAAAATCATTACTGCTAAGGGCTAAAGGAATACAAGGCTCAATAGAGCTTTGACTCTCAGTCAGCCTGGCTACAGTGCTGAAAAGAAACCTGGGGTTGTTCTTATTGTCTTCTATTAATGCTGAGTAATAGTTTGCTCTGGCATTGCGGAGGCCCCTCTTATAAGTTTTGAGACTGTCTGTCCAGATTAAACGACGTGTGTATCTGACAACTGGTTTATTGATTTACATTATCTTTCTCAAACTAACTCACATGGTTCCAGGATGGCTCACAGTTTTTGTGTAGTTCTGATGTTCTTGCAATAAGTTTTCAAATCTACTGTTTTAGATGACAAATTTTGTTTGTTTATAATGACATTCTGCATTCTTGTGGTGTCATGAGTGGTCCTAACAATTGGGATAGCATTACCAATCAAACATCTTGGAATGTAAGGGGCTAAAGTAACCCACCCAGAAAAGCCAAAGTATTTCATCATCTGCAAAACCTAAGTATTATGTTGCTACAAGAGGCCAATATTACACAAGCAGTCGACTTTTTCAGCCAAAGCATGTGGTGTGGCCATTTAAATTCAAAAGAAAATTCCTTTCCAATATATGTCCACCAAAATTCATACATATGGTTGAGGTTGTTAAGGTTGAGTTAGTGTTCTGGACCAATTGAGGCAGTGGCAAACGCCGGTTACATAGCTTAAAGGCTTTTATGAACCAAACAGGCAAAAGGCACAGGTGGAGGCGACAGGAGACAGGCTGGCTTGGGAGTGGGAAAGTCCTCTTAACTGGTACCAAATCCAGCTGAACACTGGAGAAAAATGCAGGAACACAGAGGCACTTGTTGATGATGCTGGCAGCGTGGAACACTCTAAAAAAACATGAAAGCGAGGCACTGGTAAGAAGCTATGAAAATACTCAGCAAAAAAGTCTTCAGAAAACACTGAAGGGAAAATTCACAAGGGCCGTATACACTAGCGAACAGGACGGAATTATCTGGCACAGGAGTGGAGTCATGACCAGGTTAATATGGAGGGTTGATAGTGGAGATTGCAGCTAGGTGTGTCTCGTCTGCCGAATCACAGGGAGAGAGTGAGTGGAAAGCCAGCCACGCCTACTGCCACACACACACACACACACACACACACAAACACTGCAGGGAGAGCGAAAAACAGAATGGGGAGGGGAAGGAGAGAGACAGAGGAAAAAAAAATCCAATACAAAACCCAGACCGGGGCAGCACGGTGATGTGGTGGTTAGCACTCTCGCCTCACAGCAAGAGGGTTGCCAGTTCGATCCCGGGCGTGGAGCCCTTCTGTGTGGAGTTTGCATGTTCTCCCCGTGTCAGCGTGGGTTCTCTCTGGGCACTCCGGCTTCCTCCCACAGTCCAAAGACATGCAGATTGGGGACTAGGTTAATTGGTAACTCTAAATTGTCTGTAGGTGTGAATGTGAGCGTGAATGGTTGTTTGTCTCTATGTGTCAGCCCTGCGATAGTCTGGCGACCTGTCCAGGGTGTACCCTGCCTCTCGCCCGATGTCAGCTGGGATAGGCTCCAGCCCCCCCGCGACCCTCAAGAGGATGAAGTGGTTAGAAGATGAATGAATGAATGAAAACCCAGACCACAACAGCTTTCTAATTGTGACTGGCAACAATTTTTACTATTCTTGTCACCCTGTTGATCATATATGGGCTGCTGTGGCTCAGAGGTAGAGTGGGTCATCCACAAATTGAAAGATCAGCGGTTTGATCTCCGGCTCCTCCAGTCCGCATGTCGAAGTATCCTTGAGCAAGATACTGAACCCCAAATTGCTCCCGATGGCTGTTCCATCGGTGTGTGAGTGTATTAAAACTGAGTAGCAGGTGGCACCTTGTATGTTGGCCCGGCCACCAGTGTGTGAATGGGTGAATGTGACTCGTAGTGTAAAAAGCGCTTTGAGTGGTCGGATGACTAGAAAGGCACTATACAAATGCAGGTCCATTTACCATATGAGCCAAATTTTGATAACCCAGATTTCTTTCGTAGTGTTTTCAGACACATTTCAGATTTATCAACAACCAAACTGATTACCAGTGGCGATCTCAACTACCTTTAAGATACATTTATGGATAGGTCTTCCCCAATAAATCCTCCAGACTCCACAGTTGTTCTAAACAATCTCATGAAATCACTGAACCTTGTTGATATTTGCAGAATTCAAGAGACTACATCCTGGAAAAGTTTCAATCTGGTTTTAAAGATAATCATAGCACAGAATCCGCTCTGTTAAAAATCCACAATGACCTCTAAGCTCTATCTTTCCCTCAAACCAAACAACCAATCCAAACTCACCAATATCTTCAACTGTATCAATGAAATAAAGTCCTGGATGGCAGTAAACTTCCTTCAACTAAATGAAGCTAAAATCGGAAATCACTCTCTTTGGCCCCTCTGACATCAACCTGATATCCAACAGTCTTGGCAACCTGTCCACTCTTATCAAACCTCATGTCAAAAACATCGGTGTCATTTTCGATTCTGCACTCAAGTTTGATAAACAGGTCAACTCAGTAGTCAAAGCCAGTTTTTTCCAACTTCGCACCATCTCAAAAATCAAACCATTCCTCAGTTTCAAGGACCTAGAAAAAGTCATCTATACTTTCATTTCCATCTGCTTGGACTACTCTCTTTACACCAGAATTAATCAGTCATCTCTCTCATTTACAAGTAGTACAAAATGCTGCAGCCAGACTTTTGACAGGTACCCAAAAGAGAGACCACATCACCCCCGTCCTCGCCTCTCTCCACTGGCTGCCAGTGCAGTACCGTATTGATTTTAAACTTATTTTATTCACATACAAAGCCCTGAATGGAGTGGCACCCTCATACATGACAGAACTTTTAACCTCATACTCCACCTCCAGACCTCTCAGGTCAGCTGACCTAGGGCTTTTAACTGTTCCATGCACTTATTTTAAACTCAGGGGTGGATGTGCCTTTGTGGTCGCAGCCCCCAGACTCTGGAACAGCATCCCTCCCTCTGTCAGACTTGCCCCCTCCATCGACTCTTTTAGGTCAAGGCTAAAAATGTTCCTTTTTACTAAAGGTTTTGAGTCCTCCTGATGTTGTCTTTGTGTTTATTTGTGCCTTGATCTATGTTGGTTGCTGTTTTTGTTCTGTTTATTATTTTACTTCCCTTGTATCTCTTCATTTTTAACTGTACAGCACTTTGATCTGTTTATTATTTTACTTCACTTGTATCTCTTCATTTTTAACTGTACAGCACTTTGGTTTCACAAGTTCACAGCACCCACAAGAGGACTGTTAATTTCTAACTGACTCTACATGAACACCAGTGATCTCCTCATCAAAACATCATTATATCTTGATCTCAGATCACCATTCTCTTGTTATAGGCATCAAGGCTGGATGGAAGAGGGCTAAATATAATTGGTAATTTAATCCAAACCTGCTTAATGATGAAATATTCTTTGAAAAATGCTGAGACATTACTAAGGAGTGTGTAGCTTTCACTAACACAAGAGATGTTTTGGATTCAATTTGTGGGAAGCAGAAAGCAGTATGGAGGTCAGTGAAAATGATATG
>NC_064766.1:0-10000 GCF_011397635.1 Epinephelus fuscoguttatus | reverse complement strand
TTGACGAATCAATGCCCGGACCTAGTGGAAGTGAGCAATCGGGCGTGCTGTCGTCCCATACGTCTACCGCCACCCTCGTGCGCGATTCGGGGGACCCAAGTGGTGCTGGTGATGCCGGTTACGTGGTTCGCCTCTCCTGACTTGGAACCTTGTAGATGGTGTGGAACACAGGTCAACTCGGCCTCTGAGTTTGAGGACCATCTGGCCTGAGCTCATGGGGTAGAGTCGATTCTGTGGGCATGTAGGGACTGCGGGCGAGTCCGGCCAAACCGCCACCAGATTGCCTGTCACTTATCTAAGTGTCAGGGGTCGGTGGCCGAGGGCAATTTCCGGTGCGAACATTGTCCCAGGGTGTTCCATTCGGGCCGAGGCTTGTCACTGCACAGGCTGCGTGCACATACCGCAATCTACATGAGGGAAAGGTCGGTGCAGGGCGGGCAGAGGATGCCCGAGGAGGTCAACGAGGGGGCTCCCTTATGCCAAGACATGCTCTCGGCCCCTGGACCGGTGGCCACTGACTCCAACACAAGTGAGAATGGAAGACGGAAAAGGTCAAAGTGCAGACTCCTGTTTACGGCTGTTCGGAAATCGGGGAGACTCAGCCAGCAGAAGGTTAAGGCGAGCGAACGATTGAGGGAATCCTGGATGATTCCTCCACGCCCCCAGTGCCGCAGCAGACGGTCAAGGACGTGCTTCTAGGGATCCTTAGAGCTGCGGCCGAGGGCAATGCTGGTGAGTCAGACGAGGTCCCCATCACGGAGAGTGACCGCTGGACCCTTCCTTCATGTGGGGCCTTGGCGCCCGACCTTATCTTCACGAAAGACGATTTAGCACTGGTGGTGGACGTGATGATCCGGTACGAGCTCGAGGAAGACTCACTTGAGGCCGCGCGGCTCGAGAAAGTGAACAAGTACCGCCCTCTCTGTCACGAACTGCCTCAGAGATTGCGAACGGTTCGCAGATTGCGAACGGTTCGCAGGGTGCAGGTTTTCGGTTTTCCAGTGGGTGCCAGGGGCAAGTGGCCCTCAACCAATAACGCTTTCCTGAGGGCCTTGGGCTTGGGGCAAGCTCGACGCCGGAGCTTTGCTAAACTCATCAGTCGTAGGACCCTCTTGTACTCCCTGGATGTCTTGAGGGAGTTCATGGAATATGAGGGGAGGTTGGAGCGGCCTCCATCACAAAAGGGGCCCTTACTGAAGGTCGAGGGCGAGGGGACCCCTAGAAGGGCGTAAAGTTGTAACTGTCTGTAGTTGAGCCGTTACCAGGAACGACTCAGCGACTGAGTGCATTGTGTCGAGGGGCGAAGGCTGGGCCGTCGTCTTCGGCGGTTACAGATGTCGGCCTGAGTGAGATCGGTGCACTTAAGTGGAAGTTGTTATGCGGGGCGAAGGCTGGGCCATCCGCCATGGCGGTTACAGTGTCGGCCCGTACGCAACATGCCAGAAACAGCACTCTATGGTCTGGGACGAAGGCTGGGCTGTCCGGCCGGGCGGTTACAGATGTCGGGCTGGGCTCGGGGTGTTGGAAAAGGTGTAATTGCCCGCGGTGCGGTGGCTGGGCTGGCAGGTTGCTGCGAGTCGACAGTAGTCGTGCTGTGGGTGGTGCACTGTTTGTCTCTTGAAGCTCGACGGGAGGGTCAGTAGCAATGCAGTTAACTCTGCATCTGCGGCCTGTGCCCTCTTTACGGTCTTAACCACACCCACCTCTGGCTTGGGGTGGCTCTCGTTCATTCGAGGGCTTTGCCCGTCACAGAGGGAGCCGCGCTACCCGGTGGATCGGGACCACCGGGGATCTTACGGGTGTGTCCGCCAGGTAAGACCTGTCTGAAGCTGCGGGATGTGGTCGTGACGGTGACCCAGGCATCATCGAGGTTGCGGGGAGGGGTGGTGGGCCCCGGGCCTCAGCGTTGTACGGGGGCATGACACCTGTTCAGCGCTGTCACATATGTCATGCAACTCGCTCCTGATCACATCTTGGCGTCTCGGAGCTCGCATTTTAAGCCCGCACCCAAACTGGACCGGCCCGAGGGCTGTGGAAGGGAGGCTCTGGCCGCATGGGGGGACCCCAGCATGGCATTCGTCTCCGGAGGACGGGGTCCCAGAGGGGCGGGGGGCCTTCTGAACACAGCTCAGATGAAGGATGAGTTCAGGGAAGGTGTAAGAAGCTTCCCACCGGCTTGGCGTAGCTTGTTGTTGTTGGGGGCAACGTGGGATGACCCTGTCGTTCTTCTGGTGCACAGGGGGCCTTCGCTGCTCGGGCGTGCTGTCCGATAGGCGCCCGGCCTCGGGGTGATTACCCGAGGTTCTTTACCGCTCTGGATCTAGAGTGACTTGGGGCTCTGGGTGTTCTACCCATCCTCAGACCCTACGTTCGGGGGATATACAACGGACCACAGGCCTAGTTGCGTCTGCCCAGACGCTGGCGTGCAAAGGCGTATGCCAAAGCGTTGGTAATGGTACAGACAGTCCTCGGATTCATGGGACACATGCTGAGTACTTGTTACTATTTCTTCCCTTTAGGTCGAAAGATCTGCCGGAATCCGCTGCCTAACCCAGGTAGTGAACTCGTGGTGCATAGGGTATTAACCCTCAAGGCAGACCACAAATGAGAATGAGGATGTCCGCACGTCTTGTGTGAGGCCAAACCCCGGCTGGGGCGCGGATAAGCACGAGATAAGACGGCGGGGTAACTATGACTCTCTTAAGGTAGCCAAATGCCTCGTCATCTAATTAGTGACGCGCATGAATGGATGAACGAGATTCCCACTGTCCCTACCTACTATCTAGCGAAACCACAGCCAAGGGAACGGGCTTGGCAGAATCAGCGGGGAAAGAAGACCCTGTTGAACTTGATGAAGGAGGACCTGCACCAGCTTCACCACCAGCATCCTGGCATGAAGATATTTTCTTCATTGACCCAAAGATGCTGGTGGAAGGCTGGTGCCAAACCTACCAAAATTGATAAGGCCAGGAAATTTGTTAACAGTGTTATGGCTACATTTGTTCAGAGTTTAAATGGTGCCATAATTGAGCACCCTCACATCAAACATGACAGTCCTGGGCTATTTTTGAAAGATGGAGTTCATTTCACACCTAGAGGAAATGATATGTTTTTAAGTAAATTGTCTTAAAGACCACCTCCAAAGGCAGTGAACTGCTTACAGTTGGCAGTGTCACTGCTTTTGAATTTGGCCTTTAGGACACATTTTGCTAGACCTAAACATGGCCCATGCTGTCATGGCTAATGTTGAGTTTTTGATATTCTTTGTTTAAAAAAAAAAAAACTGTAGCCATAACAGTGTTAACACCTCTGCTCTTCCTCATCCCTATAATCCCACCATTTAACCCCTTTTCCCCTACCACCCCATATACTCTGCAGCTCTCTGGGCCCATGCTGGGCATGGCTGTTACGTTCACAGGCCAAGTCTGTCTGGTTTTTGTTTTTGTTTTTATTAAACATGTCACTGAAATGTTAATAAATTCCATTTCTATTTGCACTCCTTTGTCTTTATTACTGACTGAATGTTGGATTTCACAATGAAATCTGACTGTTAATTGAAAGGACAAACAAATCATACACTACAGATAAAACATAACGCATTAATGTTTAACATTGACATTGATACTGACAAATAATTAAGCAGTCCATTTCTGTGTGGGCCTGATTATTTTAACTTTGTACTTGAAGATAAACTTACCCTTATTACCTGATTTTGGAGAGTACCCTTTGTTTGCTGCTCTGTTAGAAGTCTAGTTTTAGTCTAGTTTTAACACAGAAGAATGTGACTGGATAAAAGGGCTCGAACTGAAAAACAAAGAATTAGCTGGACACAATAGTTTTCAATTTCAATTTCAATTTTATTTATAAAGCCCAATATCACAAATCACAATTTGCCTCACAGGGCTTTACAGCATACAACATCCCTCTGTCCTTAGAACCCTTGCAGCGGATAAGGAAAAACTCCCCAAAAAAACCCCTTTAACTGGGAAAAAAAAAAAAACGGTAGAAACCTCAGGAGGAGCAACTGAGGAGGGATCCCTCTTCCAGGACGGACAAACGTGCAATAGATGTCGTACAGAACAGATCAACATGATACGGATGTATGACACAATGAGACAGAAAGAGAGACAGAGACAGAGAGAGATGCAGGACAGACGGTAATGATAGTAGCTTACAACAACATTAATGAAAGTAATGATATAATAATATTATAATTATAATTCTGATGATTGTGGTACAATCTGTTGAAAGTATATATAAATGTCTGATAGTATGTGATCTGATCTGATTATATGTGTATAATAACAGTAGAGACATGACTAATGATAACAGCAGCATCAGGAGGCATCAGGCAGGAGCACGGCAGCAGCACAACCACACACGTCACACTATCCAGGCACCGCTGTGATATAAGTTAGTGTGAGTTCCCGGTGTATTATAGGAGGTCCCCCGGCAGACTAGGCCTAAGTCAGCCTAACCAGGGGCTGGTACAAGGTGAACCTGAGCCAGCCCTAACTATAAGCTTTATCAAAGAGGAAAGTCTTAAGTCTAGTCTTAAATGTGGAGACGGTGTCTGCCTCCCGGACCGCAACAGGAAGATGATTCAACAGGAAAGGAGCCTGATAGCTGAAGGCTCTGGCTCCTGATGTACTTTTGGTAACTTTAGGGACCACGAGTAACCCTGCGTTCTCAGAGCGCAGTGTTCTGGTGGGATAATAAGGCACTATGAGCTCTCTAAGATATGACGGAGCTTGACCATTTAGAGCTTTATAAGTTAACAGTAGGATTTTAAATTCAATTCTGGATTTTACAGGGAGCCAGTGCAGAGAAGCTAAAACAGGAGAAATATGATCTCGTTTCTTAGTTCCTGTTAGTACAGTAACCCTGCATCCTCAGAGCGCAGTGTTCAGGTGCAACCTGATCTCACAGAAATACCTGAAATAACCACAACCTCTTAACACCGCATTCCATGGTGGCAGCACGTAATGGGTTGAAATTATGTGCTGGTACCACGGAAACAATGCCAATGAACGGTCGATTAGGATCCTTTCCTGTGGTGGACACACAGATTCCCTGATTCAATAATGTCACATCAACCTTGTTGATAATGATATCAGTCATCAATGATATCTTTAACATTCCTGTATACACACAAAAACACGGAAGTGTCCTTGATAACTCAACAATATGACAGGTTAATGTCAAGGCCATACAATAAAATAAATGTGTTTTGCCAGCTTTTGATAGCGTAGGGCTTTAAGAGCATTGTGCTGTGAGTGGATGGGGCGCGTTCCACTACTGTTTTGTAGCTACTTTCTGCCGTGTGTGGGCTTCATTCAATTTCAGATTGCTGTCCGTCTGCCGTAACCGAATCCAAACGCCACTAATAAATAAATAAGAAGAAAAGAAATAAGGCTGAGCACGGAAGAACCAGACCTCAGTGCATGTTTGAGGGCTTATAACTCAGCAACAAAAGGGTGTACAGACATGGGACCAGGTGTTATAGAGAGCTCTTGACCTCAACTATCATGTGAGTGCAGTCACCCATTTAGAAATTAGATATTTAAAATCTGATTACACAAGTGTGTTTACCATCCCCTTAAAGTCCACAGTGTACTCTCAATTCAGTATTTATAACTTCCAAATCTAGGAAAAACACTTATATTTTTTAAAAACTACAATTCCCTGGGATCGCCCCATGCAGTTTGATACATATCAGCAACATAGTTGTAGTTCTTCTGATTTGCAAAGTAGGGTTCCAAATAGGGTTGTAAAAAGATATATCTACCCAATATATCTAATATCTAGTAAAGCCGAACTAGTTATTACACTGCACCTAGATGAACTATGTGAAGAAAGAGTACAGATGTCGGCTAATTTTTGATATTTTAGCTAATACGCTAGAAACAGCGTTTTTAGAACAGTAGGTTTGTTCGCGGCTTGTAAAATTGGGTCGTAAAAAGATAGATCTACTGAATATATCTAATATCTACAGTGGGAGTAGTAGCATTTTATGACTAGGTCGAATTACAACTACTGTATGCAACCCATATTTTTTAAAATAATATTACCATGTGAAAAGCCAAGAGGACGCTCTCTTTTTATCTTTCAAAACCTACTTGTCCCTGTGTTTCCTGTTAATTAGGCTACCCCAGTGTAATTAAACTCCATCTCATTTATCGTGCTCTGTGTGACTTTTTTGCCGTGTTATCATGATTCAAACTGAGGTATATGGAGAAGATCCAAGAAATAAATAACATCGATCTGTACGACCTACCTGCAGCTGGAGCAGGGACCTAGACGCATTGCCACCCTGTACCTACATGCAGTTGGTTCACTACTTAGTTTTTGGCATTAGTTACTATCCTATGCAGGAATTTAAAAGCCTGAAATCACTGGACAGTCCCACTAAGACATGGCATAATGGTTATGTGTGTTCTGTGTGTAAAAGGCAGCCGTGGACCACACTTTGCCACGATGACACACACACAGTCACTCACTCACAAGGTGAAAACAATACCAGGCGTCGCGGTGTGTCACGGCTGGTAAAAATGTTATTTAATAAGTTCACCAGCAGTTTGTCATTGTAGAAAGAGTGTCCCTGGTACTCTGGATAATCCACAGACCTCACTGTCAAGACTTTTTGTCATAGGGACTTCAGCTGAAAGCACTTCCAAGGAAAACGAATAACACTGGGTCACTGTTTCTGAAAAGATGTGCTGCTTTTGAATCTGTTAAATGTTTCCAATAGGGATGCACCAAAATGAAAATTTGTGGCCGAAGCCAAATAATATTAAACGCTTGGCCGAATACCGAGTACCGAATACCGAATATCGTTGTTTAGTTTTTCATTAGTTTTTGCAGATGAACCCCCTCCAGATTAGTGTTGTCACGGTACCAAAATTGGACCCCACTGTACGATACCAATGAAAATATCATGGTTCTGAGTAGTATCACGAAAATGAGGCAGATGTGCCTTTGTCATTTATAAAACAATAAATCACTTTTCTATAATACATCAATGATATTTCAATGGAATAAATTACTTATTGACTTACTCATACTTCAAAAACAGCATCAATGAGTGATGAACATAGGGGGGATCAAAATAAAATAAATAAATGAAATAAGAATCAACCAGCTACCCTCCTCCCCTTCATACGTAAAGAACAGTCCCTAAAGTGCAGTGAGGTTTGTGGGCCGTGAACGGCTCGTTTCTCCTCTGACACATCACATACCTGTGTTCGGCTGGCTCAGCTGTTCAGGTACTTCTGGGCAGTCCACACACCAAGAAGAGGATATTATTGGAGCCGACTTCTCCTCGCCGGTAAGCCGATGGCCACCGTATTTGACAGGAATTACTGTCTGTGTCTGTGACCCCCGTTTAAACCACAATCGGTGGGATACGCCTTTCATTTCTGCTCGTGGTTGAAATCTGTAGGCTGCTCACACAGCGTGCTGAATGGTTTAAGCCTATTTTGCTCACTCAAAACTATTTTTAGTCGCAAATGCGAGTGTAGTGATGGGCGGGATCGCCACACTGCCGACATTTTAATCACCCATCACGATATGCTGTTTGATTGTGTTACAAAACCGCGCTATTCTTCGGCCTTGCTTTTAACTTATTCCACCGAATACCGATACTGATCTCAAACACACTTGACTGACTTATATTTTTGTTAGGCTATTATTTTTTTCATTATTGTATAATTATTTCAGTCAAAAGACGTTGATGATGCTTTATTGTGGAAACTGTGAGTTTTCGTCGAAGGGCGTGGCCATGGCCTAGCGGCGAACTTTGATGTTTCGCCGTGATGATAAACGTTGCTGTGACTTGACTCCCCATGGGAATATCTTGCCAAAACTTCACACATATGATGATAGTCCAGCCCTGAACACATCTACAGAGGAATTTTGAATCACCGCCATAGCACCACCTACTAGCAGCAGAAAGCTACTTCATACATTCTTTGATGTCCCGCTTCTAGCAGGTTAATCAGACCCACCTCAAACTTCCTGGTCTAAGTCCTTAGACCTTGATGATACTTAAAAATGAAGCTTTTGAGTTTTCATCAAACGCTGTCACCATGACTCCGCCTTGTTCGCCATCAAACACGATGTTGTTTTGAAGGGACAAGGGATGCTTGAAAACTCACCAAACGTGGCATACACATCACAGGTTGCAAGTCCTGTTGTCTGATGTGATTTTTGTGCTTTGATGCACCAAGATGGCTCAACAGCGCCCCCTAGAATATTTCAATTAAGCAGCCCCCAAAGCTGCTTTGACCTGCATGTATGAAACTTGGTAGGCACCTGTAACACTTGATCACGTTCAAAAAAGCCTCTTGGAGCCATGCTCCAAACCCAACAGGAAGTCCGCCATTTTGAATTTACTTGTGCCACTTTTGTGCATTTTTGGCCATTTCCAGGGCTTGTAAATTAATGAACTTGTCCTACATATTTAATTAGATTGGCTCCAAACTTGGTGTATGTAAGCGTGACTACGTTGTGACCAAAAGTTATTACAAGATTTGCCCAATGTTGAATGGCGCGCCCGCTGCTGAGCATTGAATCTTGAGGTCTCACCATGAAAAATGAAATTGCTGTAGCTTTGGCAAAAATGGTCCAATCTCCACCAAACTTCACATGATTGATATTGGTCTCACCCTGAACACATTTTCATTGCCATATTGCCTGATACTCATAGACCCACCTAGTGGCGACAGGAAGTAGGTCTCATCAAACACTTATCTTTCGATTTATCTGAAAGTTACATGCTGTGGTGTATATTTGATGTACAAAAACATGATGTATAATTAGTGCACTCTCCAACTCCCCCTAGTGGAAAGAGGAAGTGATACAAAATGTGAAATATGTTATTCCAGCACTATATCAAGGATATGCAGAGTCACTCCTGCATGTGATATCTAACTTTGACAGAAATGAACTGACGCATCAGAAGGTGTCCTGCCAGCCCCCCCGAGTTGCGTGAAGGTGCGAGGGCTGGCATCACTGCTTGCAGCTTTAATTAGGGCCCGAGCGATGACAAAGTCGTCCGAGGACCCTATTGAAATGCAAGGATTTTTTATTATTATTATTCTTCTTCCTCCAAATGAATTGCCTTTTTGGGAGGCTTAACATACCTGAAAACTCATGAAACTTTGCACACATCTCAGAACTTGTGAAAAATTTGATATTTTAAGGGTCTCGTGTGCGGTTTCCAAAAATGGCTCAGTAGTGCCACCTACAAAAGTTTGAGGAAACAGCCCCTGAAGCTAGTTTAACCTACATGTATGAAACTCGGCAGGCTTATGTAACGCCCAGAGATGTACAAAAAAGCCTCTTGGAGGCATGCTCTAAACCCAACAGGAAGTCAGCCATTTTGAATTTACTGTGCAATTTTGGTGCATTTTTGGCCATTTCCAGGGGTCATAAATGAACGAACTAGTCCTAGAGATTTCATCCGATTGACTTCAAACCTTGGTATGTCCCATCCCAAGACCTTGAAGATGAAAAGTTATCAAAAGCTTGAGTTTTCGTCAATGCGTGTGACCGTGGGATGGCGTTAAAGTTAGGGGTCTCGCCACTAAACAGGAAGTAGTTTATAACTCCAGCATACATGGTCCAATTTTGGCCAAACTTCACAGGATTGATGACAGTCCTGCCCTGAACACATCTACATGTCAATAATTAGAGATAAACATAGCGCCCCCTACTGGCAATGGGAAATGTTATGTTTTAGACTTTGATGTACATCTCCTACAGACTTGACCAGATCCACTTCAAACAGTAGTTTTGGCATAAATGGTCCTGTCTCCACCAAACTTCACATGATTCATATTAGTCCCCTGAACACATTTTCATTACCATATTGCCTGATACTCATAGACCCACCTCGTGGCGACAGGAAGTAGGTCTCATCAAACACTTATCTTTAGATTTATCTGAAAGTTAAATGCTGTGGTGTATATTTGATGTACAAAAACATGATGTTTAATTA